>NC_034430.1:4361919-4389472 GCF_002078875.1 Numida meleagris | reverse complement strand
CCCACCCCCCACCCCCCCGCACAGCGAGGGGCTGCCACCGCTCCTCGTACCGCTGCCCCGCGAGGTCTGAAGGGACGGACCGGGCTCCACCCGCCCCCCAGTGCCCTTCCCTGCTGCCCCCCAGCCCCGGTGCCGAGGAAGGGGCTCTGCTCCTCGAGTTCCCACAGCTCCGCAGGAAGGGGCAGAAGGGTGAAGGGTTCAAAGGGCTTGTTCTCATCTCCGCTTGATCTCCGCGAGGCCCGAGGCACGGTCACCCCGGGGTCAGCGCTCAGGTGCTCCTATCTCCATCCCATCAGCACGCAGCACGGAGCCGGGCGCTGGGGGTCGCATCCCGCGCTGGGTGCAGGAGGGCGAAGGGAATAAGGGAATAACCCGGCAGCGCTCTGCTGCTCTCGGGGCAGCACCTCCAGGCCCCATCACCGCCCTTGGCAGAAAGGGAACCGGTGCCTGGCTTTGCACAGAGACCCGGGGGGGACGGGGGCACATCCCGCTGCCCACTGCTCCTTCACAGCAGCAGCTTCAATGGTCGCAGCGGCACTGGAGAGAGCACAGCACACAAACACAGCGTCTCCTTTTCAATCTCTATTTAAGAAGGCCGTCCTTCACTCTTCCTACGCAGTCCCCACTGGATAAAACAGAGATTAGAAAATAATAATAATAATAATAATAAGTCTCTTTGCTTTAAAATGACAACATAATACAAAGAGCAGAACTTTGCGAGCAGAAATGCAGCCATGCATGGTGCTAACGCAGCTCCCCCAGCATGCAGACGTGCATCTACACGACCTGGTCGGTCAAAAATAGAAATAAATCTCAACCAACTCTTCTCTAAACACTGAACTGCGAAATAAGCGCGTTGCGTTTGGGGCCGGTGACGTTTATGTGGATTTCTGAGCGTTCTGAGGTCACTTTTCAGAGTGATTCTCTCTCTCTCTGGGCTCGGTGTGTGAGTGCAGCTCGTGTTTGCTGCAGCCACATCCCATGGGCTGTGCCACAGCTGGGCCCAGTCCTGGGCACAACCCAGGGCACCGTGCCCCGATGCACAGCAGCGCAGCATCGGGAGCTGTGGGTTGCTGCAGGGCGATGCCGTGGCTGGGTGCTGGCGTGGGAGCAGCGAGGGGGAGGAGGAGGAGGAAGGCGTTAAAGCTGTGGTTCATGGGATGGGCTCTGCGGGGTGAGCACCGCGATGCCCAGCGTGGGGCTGGGGCTGCCACAGACCCCGTGCACCAGCACCGCTGTCATTCTCAGGGCTCAGCCCCAGCGGGGGTGGAGAGCTGCGGGGAAGCAG
This sequence comes from Numida meleagris, assembly GCF_002078875.1. Lineage (NCBI taxonomy): Eukaryota > Metazoa > Chordata > Aves > Galliformes > Numididae > Numida > Numida meleagris. The sequence goes on along the minus strand of NC_034430.1, from coordinate 4,388,184 downwards.
AGCAGGACTCTGGGCACGGAACGCTCCCACGAGGGACTGCAGCTCAGGGGCTGGGGGCAGCGGCAGCAGCGGGGCAGGGGACTCCCTGCTGCATGCAGCGGATCAGCTCCTTGCGGTTGTCCAGGATGGTGTCGAAGCTCTCCTGCAGGCGGTCCTGCTGCTCCAGCACCTTCTGCTGCAGGCCGTGGATCCAGCGCAGCAGGGCCAGGCGCCGGTACATCACCAGCTGCACGTGGTGCTTCTCCTTCTCCCGTTCCTTGAAGCGCTCCTTCTCCTGCAGCTGCTGCACCGCCTCCGCCAGCGCCGGGAATAGGGGCTCCGGGGGGGGCTCGGCCGCCTCGGGGGGGTCCCCATTGGGATCCCAGGCGTTGCCGCAGGCGCTGTCGGGGCTGTCGATGCTGAGCGAGCTGCTGGCATAGCCCACGTCCTCCGCCGGGGATCCGCCCGCCTCCCCCTCCCCGACCTCCGCTCCCTCAGGGGGGCTGCGCTCGCCCTGCTGGGGGGCACACGCTGCGCTCAGGGCGACGTCCCCCCGCCCGCCCTGAGCCATCTGTCTCTGCGCTAACAGCAGCAGATTATCGGAGGGATTTGCCGTGTTTTCGCCCCCCCCGGCCGCCCGGCTCCAGTTCTGGTTGCTGTCGCATGCATCGTCCCCCGCGAAGTTGCAGTTGGCGTCGGGGCCGTGTTGCACGGCCCCCGAAAAGGCTGTGCCTAACGCGGGGCCCCCCGGGAACGGGGCGTCGGGGGGGCAGAGGGCGAACATCTCAGCGGTGCTGCCTGCAAGGGAGACATGGGGCTGAACCCACAGCACAGCACTGCATCAAAGGGGGGACCCGAGTTTGCAGGAATAAGGGGGTTTGGGGTGCTGAGATTGATGCATCCCTGGGGTGGGCGCATTGGCCAGCACGGGAGAAGCCGCAGCACCCTCCTCCCTCACCTGCCTCCCCTGAACGCCAAACCGTAGCAGCTGGAGGCAGAAGGGCTCTCCTCAACCCAGGGGCTCTTCCCCAGTCTCTGCTGATGCCCGAAGCAGCGACCAACGGGACCGGGAGCGGATGAGATGGAGAAGGGAAGGAGAACCCAGAGCTTCCCTCTGGAGCATCAGCACTCAGAGCGCTCTCCCAGGATTCACAAGAATCACGTGCAAGATCCTCGTGATTCCCCGTGGAGCGCGGCGGTGCGAGCCCTGGGATGGGGCCGGGGGGCAGCACGGGGGGCTGGGCCGGGGGGGATCCCGTGGGGCAGCGCTGCGGCGCAGAGCGCTGCAATTACAGAACACCCGGAGCTGGGGGAGCCCACAGGGACCCCCCGAGCCCAACTCCCACCCCCACGCGGCACCTCCCAACCCCGAGCGTCTGGGAGCGCTCCCTGAGACCCCGTCCCACCGCCCCAGCGATGCACCCGCATCGCGCACCGATGGCCGCAGCCCGGGGCTCCCGAAGGGCGCGTGTTCCGCCGCCCATCCCCGGCGACGTGCGGGACCGGGGGAGAGCGGGGGGGATGCACGCCGCGGGTGAGATGCGCGCACGAATCGGGGCTGCGGGAACCGGCGCTGAGCTCCCCTCCCCGCGTCGGGAACGGAGCCGCCCCGCCCCGCAACGCCGCCCGCACTCACCGGGCCCGCGCTCGCAGCTCCGCCGCCGCCGCCGGTGGGAGCGGAAGCGTTCCCACGCGGGGAGGTGCCACGGCCCCGCACTTCCGAGCGAAGCCGCGGTCCCCGCTCCCGCCGCCGTGGGCAGGGAGAGGCCGGCGGCTGCGGGGAGGGACCCGCGTGGGCGGCGGTGCGCGGCCGCGGGCACCCGCAGCATCCCCCGCGGAGGGGCTGGGGTTGGGGACGGGGCCGTGGGGCTCTGCCCCCCCCCCCCTCCGTGGGCTGCGGGGCGCGAGGGGAGCGTGGGGGGCGGTGGGTTCGGGACGTGCTGGCCGCTGTCCGTCCCGTGGGTCGGGGTCTCCGTGGGATCTCACGGGACCTTCGCGGCCCTCCCCAACCCCCCCCTCGGAGCCGGCTGTCTGCGGGCTCAGCGGCATCAAACGGGCGGGCACGGGGGGGGGGGGTCACATGGAGCGCCGCGGGCGGTCCGCGGATAACGAGGCTCTGTGGGGTTGGGGTGCTGCGGGCAGACGTTCTGCCGTGGCATTGCGAAGGTTTGGAGTGGGGGAATAGCGCTGCTGTGGGATACGTCGGTTCCCCTGTTGCAGGCCGACAGCTCCGCGCTGCTCCGGCCCCAAAGAAACCCCATAGGGACCGAGGAGGGCCGTGGGGCTCCTCCCCACACAGTGCGGGGTGAAAGAAACCAAAGGTTCCCATCCCACAGGAAAGGCAGAAACCGGCCCTGAGCTTCTGTCGATGGGCAGGAAAGGAAGAAGCGGGGCAGGCAATGGGCTGCGTGTGTGTCAGCAGACATTCAGGGGAATCAAAACAAAGTCAAAGCAAAGCAGAATGTTCTCAAGGAGGAAAGTGGCCCCGGCCTGGGGTCCTTCTCCTGCAGTGGGGTTGAGGGAGGCTCAGGTGAATTGGAGCTGTTCCATCCCAGGTTTAGGTTGTGAGGAGCTCGGGGCCAGCGGGTGCCTGCTCCTACCCACGTTCAGGGTCTTCCCTTAGTGCTGGCACCCACACAGGTGGGACCAGTGCTGAGATCCCAAGGGAACATCACTGTTTTCTGCCTGGTTTGGTTTAGGTTTGCAGTGCTGCAGCTCCCCCAGCCCTGGATTATCTGTATCTGATTGAGACCGGAGCAGATTTGCTGTTTGCAATGAAAACAACGCGCCCACGCTGAGCACCCGACCTTCCCCATCCGCCCGGTGCCCAACCCCGGCTGCACGGAGCCAACGGTGCATTGCATTCAGCAGTGACCTCCCGGAGCCTCACCCCGTGCTGCAGCCAACCCCACGGCCCAGGCAGCAAAACTGCTGGGAGCGGTGCTGAACTGCAGTGGGGGGCAGTGGTGGGACCCCCGTGCCATGGCCGTGGTGTCACCAGGAGCTGCTCCTGGCACGGGAACATGGGCACGCTGCTGGAGGGGGCAGGAGAGAAGCGAGGGCTTGGAGCACGGGGAGCTTAGTGCTGGATTTCAGAGCCATCTTCCCCTCCTCTTCCCCCACGTTGTTCCAGAAATAAATTAAAAGCTCTCCCTTCAGGAAATTAAAAACTATTTAAAAAGACCAAGCTCAGGATCCGATGGGCCGGGATTTCGGGGCGGGATGTCCCAGGCAAGATGAAGGCCACGCACTGCGGGGTGCAGGGGAAGAAGGGCACAGGGTGAACCCCAGAGCATCTCCAGAAGTCCCTAAATCAGATTTCTCCTGGCTCCTCTCTCCGTGCACTTGCCCCACGCGGGACCAGGCTGCCACCTGCAGTGCTTGTCTGCTGCATGTCGGTGTGCACTGCGTGTCCCTGCGTGCACTGCATGCAGCAGCAGTGGTGCACGGGGAGGCTGCGAGCAGGGGGAGGCGTGGGCTGGAATCTGCAGCACCAGGAGGAAATGAAACGTGGTTTTTTTGGGAGATCTCCGTATTCTTCCCATCGATTCCCAGCTCCTGCGGTGATGGCTGTGGGAGGATGTGCTGTGCCATGGGGGTGGGGGGGGCACGGCTGGGGGCACCCAGGGCCCTGGTGGGTTCACCACCCACTGCGGGGACGCCCGCATGGAGATGGCTGTGGGGAACCCGTCCCGAAAGAGTTAAAGGCAAAATGTTGCCAAAAAAAAAGAAAAAAAAAATTACAAAAGAAAAAAAAAAAAGGGCCCTGAACCACATGCGACCCAACCTCCCCAGCGGCTCATCTGAGTTTAATAACGGAGGGGGGAAATCTCCCTCAAAGCTCTCTGAGAAATTAAAGTAAACAGCGTGCTGACCTCCGCCCCGCGCTGCCCCGCCACCGCCACGGCCCCAATGGCACCGGGGGTCCGGGGGGGGGCGGCTCCTGGGGGGCGTGGGGGTCCCCATGCTCTGGGCACGGCAAACTCCTCCATCTCAGCTTTCATAGCACACGGATGGGGTTTGTGGGACTGAGGGGACACTGCCAGCAGAGCAGAGCGGGGTCCTGCGGCCGCTTCGTCCGCTCCTCGGCTACAAATGGGGAATGGGAACGCGGGCCCCGGCTCTGCCCTTCCCATCAGAGCGGGACCCAGAAGTCACCATTTCCTCTGGGCCTGTGAATCACTAATGCGTTCCAGACAGAAAGCCCCGATGAGGAAATTGTTTGGGAAATTGAAGGGAAGTGGGAGGGACGGGCGCTCACCGCGGCTCTGGGGCTGCCGCTGTCACCTCCCTGCGCTGCGGGCACGTCCCGGTCCCCAAAGGGCAGCACCCGGCGATGGCTGCAGCCCCAGCCCAGGAGCTGTTATCCCACAACCCCAGGAATGCATCCTGCACCTCCAGCACGTAGCAGGGCGATGCTGGCTGCTGCTGCACGGCCCAGCAGGGCTGCACTCAGCGCCTCTGTGCGGATCTGGGGACGGCAGTCACCCTGCCCTGCTTTTCCCCTTCGCTCGCCGTCCGTCCTGCAGAACATTCCCGATGGTTCCTCGCGACCCCTCGCCTGCTTCCCGACGTAGAAAGGTTCCCCATTTGGACCTCATCACGCAGAAAACTTCAGGGTTTTGAAATTTCCCTCTTGGAAGCCAAGCCGATACATTCCGTAAATGCTTGCGTTGATCCCTTTGTCACAACATCCAATAAAGGGTTTGGGTGCAGCCGCCCTGTTTTGATTAATAACCGGAACCAACGGCGTTCGTGGAAATTCAAGGTTGGGCTGCACGCGGTCAGCGTGGCACTTTGTGGGGTTTTTCTCAGCTCCTGCTCGGGGCATCTGCTGGAGCTCGGGCGGAACAGGGCAGCTGGAAAAGGAGCATCCTGGGGCCCAGGCTGCGGGCTGGCGGCTGCCTCTGCAAGCAGGGGCAGAGGGAGCAGGGGTTTGGCTCCGGGCTCTCCTGGCAGCGAGCTGAAGGCTCCCGCTGTTCCGTGTCCCCTCACCCTGCTGGAGCTGCTGCCTCCCATCGCCCGGCTCCGGTTTTAGGGCAGAACGCAGCGACACAGAGGCTCTGGCTTTGGGTTCAGAGCTGACAGGGGCTGGGAGCAGAGCATCACGGGGGCGAGGCCTCTGCAGCAGGCCTGGCTGAGCCGGCGGGCAGCTTTGGGTTGAAATCCACCACTATTTAGCCAAAATAAAAGCACCGACATCTCAGCGCTCGGTTCGCTTCCCTTCCTCTCCCTCTCCTTTTCCTGCAGGGGCACAAGGAGGGGCACAGGGACGGGAAGAAGGAAGCAGAACCGCACCAGGATCCCTTGCGGGGCCACAGCTGGAGGCAGAAGGGCTCTCCTCAACCCAGGGGCTCTTCCCCGGACCCTGTGCTGGAGCTCAGAGCGGCACTCGGAGCGCTGCTCCCGCTGCCCCGTGGCTCCGTTCCCATTTTGGGTCACGGCGAAATGGATCTCGTGGCTGGAAGCGCTCCGCAAATTGTCTCGGCGTGGGCGAAACTCCCTCTGCTACCAGAGGTTATCATCCTCATACAGGAACCGACAATATCCTCTCATTCAGACACTAATTCGAACAGTCTGCGCCGGCCGGGGGAGGAAGGGCACGCGCTGCTTGGGAGCCTTTGAAAAATCGAAGCGGGAGCCAAAGGGAGAAGGGAACAAAACCCCAGGGCCATGCAGAGCGCTGGGCTGGTGCCGGGAAGCCCTCGGCTGTGGGGTGCAATGGTGCTGGGGGCCGTGCCCAGGGCAGGGACGGATGGATGCTCTGTGGCACAGGGATGGGCGCGGGGACACTCACGTCCCAGTCCACGCTGGGGCTGCCCTGGAGAAGAGCTCTGTCCGGAGGGTGTGAGCGCTTTGCTGGTGGGGAGGTGACTTTCCCAGCTCCAGCGCAGTGCTCAGGCCTGGGGCTGAAATCCCCTCGCAGCCGGAGGAGCCCTCATCACCGTCCTGCCCGTACCAGCTCACGCGGGGCACCAGATGCAGCAGGATTGTGCCACCGAGGGCTACAGCCACCTACAATCACGGGAGCACTAAGGTCAGATAAGCCCTCTCAGACCCCCAGGTCCAACCCCAGCCCACCCCTCTGTGCCCACGCGTCCCCCAGTGCCACATCCCCACGTTCCTCAAGCACCTCCAGGGCCGGTGACCCCCACACCTCGTGCCAGGCCCCCCAGCCCAGGCCCTCCCGGGGAGCCCCACGAGGCGATGCGTGGTGATACGTGGTGATGCGTGGTGCGTTTGCCCCCAGCGTGCACTGATGATGAATATTCACACCTGCGTGGGGCGAGCGGGAGCGTTCCCCGGTGGGGATATCCGTTGGAGCACCGGCTAATTGATTACGTGGCAGTGGCTCCTGGTGGAAGGGGAAGCCCCCTCTCCGCTCCGGGTGAATTAATTGAGCTTGTGCCGCTCTTCGCCGTGCTCAATTAATCTCGTTAGAGTGATACCGTTTCAGCTCAGCGCTTGGCACAAAGAGGTACCGGGGTGGGGGGGGGGTCCATCCGATGGCAATGGGAGATGGGTTAACAGTGGGGCGACGGGGGCTCGGCCTGGGACAGCCCCGCGGGTGCCGGGGTCCTGCACTTGGGCTGTCCCCAACCCAGACAAAGCAGAGCAGCCCCCGCACCCCCCGGCAGCTGGCACGGGGACATAATCCCACAAAGTCCCACTCCGGGGGGACCATGGAAGGGAGGGGACTTGGGGGGGAGGGACCGCCGCCCGCTGCCCCGTTTATCCCCGCTATTGACCGCCTAAACAGTTCTTTGGTGATTACAATGTAAATATAGCTTTTCATGGAGTAAAGGCCTTTCATGGGATCCCCACACACTTAACCACTTAACCCCGGCGACAAAAAGAGCAGTGAATGAGCTGTTTGGAGGCTGCTCGTGCAGAAAAGCGGGCCCTGAATAGGATTTGGGGATCTCTGTGTATCAATTGCTATGCTCCGGGGGCCGTCAATGGGGCTTTTGGCGTTCGAGCATGTGCCAAGGGGGTTGCGTGGATGGGGATGGAGGGTCCCGAGAGGGGGGGGAAAAAAAAAAAAAAAAAAAAAGGAAGAAAAAAAGCAGCTGCTTCTCTTTAATAAAACAATGATTTATTCATAGTGACTCGGGGAAGGGGCTGGGGGGAGACATGGGGGAGTGCCAAAGCAGGGCCTGCTCCGTGCCTGCCCTGGGAATGGGGGGCGTAGGGACCCCCGAGCATCCCCTGTGCCCCCCAGCCCTGCAACACGTGCCCCCCATGCATCCAGCAGCTGGGCAGTGCCCCACTGCGTTGTGCTGGGCAGGGGGAGCGAAGGAAGGAAGGGAAAGCTGCTGCTTTCCTAAGCTGGTCTTTAATTGCCAAGGGTTGGGGGGATGTTCAAAGCCCTCCTTCAGGCTTCGTGTAAAATAGGAATGTGGAAATACCGCCTATTAATATCTTGAGCCACTAATTACACTTTCTGCACAGAAACCTGTCCCCACTGACCCGGGGGGGGCTGGAAATTAGGGACAGGGTGAGGCCGAGGGGGCAGCAGGGCTGCCCATGGGGCTCCAGGCACCATGGAACCTTCCCCTGGGGGTCTCTCCCCATTAATTACCACCTGGAATAGCCCAGAGGGCTCCCAGCACCTCCTCGGGTGCTGCGGATGTGGGGCAGGAGGACATCGCCCTCTGAGGGCAGCTGGGGCTGCTCCTCCATCACCACCTGCACAAACACCATCAGCTACTGATCACCAATAGGACCCTGCAGGGGGAGCAGCACAGGGAAGGTTGCAATGAGAACAGCCTTGAGGAGCAGGGGGGGAAAGAGGAGCTTAAAAATAAAGTTAGGCTCCTGCAGAGCGGTACGGTTTAGTTCTCACTCCTCTGCCATGCAAAGCAATCCTGTACGTTATTTTCTTTAATTACAGCTGGTTCAGACCTCTGCTGTCTGGAGGAGCATTGCTGGAGTTGGCCATAAACTGGGCTTCTGGATGATACAAGAGCAAATAACAACCCACCAGGCCTGAACATCTGCCCACGCGGAGCACACACCGTGTTAGCATTAGTACTAATGACCAATAGTTCGTAGAGAACAGAAGTCTTGCTTCACAGCTCACCCAATAAAGGCAGCCCTGCCCCAAGGCTCAGGGCTATTTCCCAGGGAGCCCTGCACCCCCCCCTCCTGCTGCCCTTCAGCCATCGTTTTTCCACTCACCCCAGCTCACTGCATCCCCCAGTTTCTTAGATCATCTACTCTGTGTCAGACTAGTGCCCTTCTTGCCCCCTTCTGCTACTCTGTTGTCTGTGTTTCCTTTTCTAAGGGGGAAAACCTGAAGGAGAAGAGGGGAAGGCTGAGCACATCACCTGCCCATTCCAAAACCAAGTGCAAGCAAAACCCATTTCCATGGGCCCGGAGCTGCGCTCCATTCATCTCCCCTGAAGAATGGGTGCAGTCCCTAAGGAGGGCTGAAAGCCAACAAGTGCAACAGGGCTGCTGCAGAAGAGCCATCCCCATCCATGGATGCGTGGGTACCCGGGGCTTTTTCTGTCCTTTAACCCTCACCTTGGCTCTGGGCAGCTGAGGTTCAGCTCGTGTGATAAGCGCCCACCACGCTCGCAGCACGCCTCTCTTCAGGTGTCCACTCTGACATCATTTCTCACATGCTGGAAATACAGATGATTTTAGCCCGGGTCCATCTGGCTTCCCAAATAACCTGTCTGTTTGATAAATAACGTAAATTAAATTAGACAAGACAAACAAATAGTTGTGGGGTTTTTTTTTGCCTCCTCTTTCGCTTTCGGTCTCTTGGCTAAAAGAGAGAAAAAAATAAGAGGCAAAAAGAAGACATGATGCAGTGAGTGCCTGGAGCCCCGAGGAGGCGAAGGCGGTGATTATAAACGTGTCTGCAATGTTAACCTTTAAGGCAGAGCGAGGCCCGTTCCTTCCCTCTGATCCTAAGCTCTCTCTTAGTTTCTTCCTCCTCGTTCAGGTTCCTATGAGCTCGTTCTCCCTGCAAGCTCAGCAGGCAGCGCTGTGCCCCAGCCCGGGTCGGAGTGGAAGGCGCTGCTCCTCCCGTCCTGCTGGGGTAAGGGAAAGAGAGGCACAGAGACATAGAGTTCACACAGCTCCTTGGCGAGGATGAAAACCACGCGTCCCAGCAAGCGCTGGCTCTCACGCGAAGACAAAAAACGCATCCCAAATCTCGGCCGTGACTGCTGGGAATGAGCCCAAGATAAGATCAGATGGGAAAAAGCAACGAACCCAGCAGCAGGAGCAATTCCTGCAGGGCCAGGGCTGCCCCCCCCATGGCTGTGGGGGCTCCTGCCCACCCCTCTGCTCCTCTCATTCCCACCCAGCACTCAGCTCTTCCTCCCCCGGCCTGGGATGGCTCTGGGCACTCCCTGCAGCAACAGGGGGAGATTTCTCTCTCTGTTAGCACGAGTGCAGCGTGTCAGCGCCAGGAGGGGCGAGCAGAATCAATACTTGAAAATGAGAAGGTGAAGCAGAGTGAACGTGCCAGACGGGTGAGGCTGAGTGCAGGGAGGATGGAGAGCAGCCCCTCATCACTGCCTCCTCCCAGCACTGCACCCAGTGCAAGATTCCTCCTGCATAAGGAATGTCTCAAGCATCACGCAGTGGGGAACAGCAGGATTTAAACAAACCCTAAGCTCCTGAAACACCATTGCAGGGGAAATATTTATCCTGAGCAGCAATCGGCAGCAGCCTTCCAACTGAATATGTTCCAGTGTTAGAGCTCTTTGGGCCCCACAGTATTTTTCTGCTTGGGCGCTCAGCTCCAGACCAAGCAAAAAAAATCTTCTTCCTGGAGGTCAGCTCTGCTCTGAAGGGCAGGCAAAGCAAACAGCTCTGCAGCCACTGCAGGCTGAGCAGGGCACTAAGAGCCCGATGGCAGAGCCTCTAAAGGTGCTCTTCCTTTTAAAGCCTTCTAATGCAAAAATGCAGCAATTACAGGTCTAATTAGGGAAGAGGCTAATTTAATTCTTTGCAACGTCACAGAGCACGGAAAACTCCAACAATTCCCCTTCGAGTCAGAGCATAGTTTGAGCTTTAATTGTACTTCCTTCCTCTTCTGCTAGGGGAAGAGCATTCTCTTGCTGCTCTCTAGTGGTGGGCAGACTAGAAAAATTAATGAAGGATGCTGAACTTTGCAGCTTTCAGTGTTTCTGTCCATTAAACGTGCTGAATTTGCACAGCATAGAAACCAGCGCAACCAACTGTTGCTAGAGAATTAACTGCACATTAGGAAACCTCCCCTCAGTTATGCTGTCCTTCAAAGAACATCTGACACAACACATCTGTGCTGCCCCTCCGACCTCACCTTCAGTTCCTCATTTCCTGCCTCAAGCAGTGGGACTGAGCAGCTCGGGCCCCGGCGTGCAACACGGACCTCACCCTTTGCACACTCACCTTTCATTCCCAGTAAGAGATGGCTCTCAGCTGGCACAACGTTGCCATCACAGCTGGAAATAAACTGCAGAACTGTTTTTCAGTTTAAAGCAGCCAGCAAGGCTTAAGTGCAGAGAGCAGCTTCTGCTCACACAGAGCATTACGGAAGCCAAGCTACTGCACGTGCATCGCCAGGAGCAGCGTGCCCAGCTGGAATGAACTCCAGCCTTGCTCTACACGCAAGGTCAAAGAAAGATGTTGAAATATTTGAAGAAAAGAAACAAAAACCCTCCACTATGCTATGGGGCTGGCATGAGATGCCATGTCTAGGCCACAATTCGAACCCAGGTCCGAGCAGGCATGCCTCGAGCCAACAGTGAACCAAGGTTTGTCCAGGAACTAACAAAACCAAAACCATTGAAGCAGTAAGAAGAAATGTATTTGCATCACATTCTTAGCCCTAAGAATACAACCTAAGTCGAAGACTTGAGGATCTGAGAATTTACACTCCAGTGAACACCGGGGGGTTGTTCTGTTGTATTCCAGTAGTACTGCAGCTGTTCCTAGCCACGGCCTCAGCTGTGGATACAAGAGACAGGGAAGCAGCAATGTGGAAAAACAAAACGACGACGACAGAAAAAGCATAGATGAATCTTTTGGGGAAAAAAAAAAAACACCCATGCACACAGCTGAGTAAAATCCTGTACATTAAAAACCTGTTTTATTGTAAAATTGCACTGCAATTGGTACCACAGTTCTTTATAAACATAATATACAGTAAAATATTTTACACGTCGCACGCTAGGTGTATACTTAGGATGTTACAAAATGTACACAGTTCTCTGACAGAGTGAGAAACCTCAGGATGTGACATTGTCTTTAGTCCTACAGAGCAGGCCCCTGGGCTACCAGAACATGGCATCTAATTTAAACACACTCTACATGTAATCAGAAAGGTCAGAAATGCTGCATATTCCACCTCAAGTTCCTTTCACACTATTTAGAATAGCTGTGAGTAATGGTTCTTTATTCTAATATCCTCCTTCCAGAGAGGGCTTTTCTTTTCTTGCTGTTCAGAAATGGATGATTTGTTGTGGATGAACACAGCTTGGATGAAAATCAATGGCTGGATAATTTACATCACTTTTCAGTTGGACAAAATAAAGCAAAAATAACAAATTCAAGCACCAACCTGCGCACCTCCTTTTCCTCTCCCACATCTGTTACTCATATGCATGTGTATGAATATAAAAAAGGAAAAAAAAATGTGAAAGACATTCCTATCATACTGCCTCATGAAAGACTGAGGCCTTTTTTAATACATAAATTACAGATGTAAATTAGAGCTTCTGAAGTTATGAAGCTAATATATGCTTAACAGAGAAAATCAGACACTGAAGGAAGCCATGGCTACCTTAGTACTGCAAGTGCAAACAACATACATCCTAACATAATTAACACCGCTTTCTTCTTAACTAAAACTGCAGAATTACTTCCTTCGTCTGAGACTTGAGCTAATTGCAGCATTTCTGCATCATACCTATCACACCAATGACGTTTTCAGATGAAAACGTAACGCTGAAACACGTACACCATCCTCACAGAATCTCACAGTAGTGTAAGTTTCCTTAATGCTCAGACCAAGTTTGCATTCACTCCAAACCAAGCATGGATTTTGTTCTCCCAATTGCCATGGAGTTGCTAAGTGAAACGAGGAGAACAAACTTGACCATTTCTCGGAAAGTACTGGAAAGAAGAAAGCTGGAGCAGGGAGGACAACGTACAGCACTTTGTTTACCTTCCTGATGATGGCTGGCAGAGATTGTCAAATCAGCCTGCAACACACAGAGAGACGAGACGTAACTTCTGGCCCTACACAGAAACATTCAGCTCTCCAAGTACTGGAATATGCTTCGGCTTTGACTTGTTTGCTCTGTGCTGTCAACCCTGGGCCGCTTGGCGAGGGATGTTATTGCTGCAGAAGGACCTCTTTTCTTCACCTGCAGAGGGACGGTGTACATTAGAACACACAAAGTTCTCCAAGATGAAATTCTGAATTATGAGAGGATTTTTTTGGTGTGAGATCATGTTCCTGTACAACAGGAAATAGTAGAGTAACTGCTTGGCAGTATTTGGTGTCTGTATGTCTAAGTAATCTACAGAATTGGAGCATATTCCTGCACAAATCCTTACCTGATGTTTTGATTTCTCCTTTGCCTCTTCATTCTTGTCTGGGGAAAGCGTGTGAAAGACAAAATTCCTGGAGTTCCGAGGTGCATTTGGATTAAGATCTGACATTGCCGCTAGTTTCTGAAGGATAGCTTTGGGTCTGTTCAAGAGAGACCCATTTTTAATCTGAAGAACAAAGAAACGTTGCATTAAACCACTCACATGAACAAGATAGCTCTTTTTAGCAGTAGAATACCCTCAATAGAAAAGACTATTCTGCATCAAAATGTTACTTGCTACCAGTGTTTCCTCATTACCTTACAAACCAGACACAGCTAGAATCCAGGCTCAGCTGACTTTGAGGTGTCCTACAGAGGCAGTTTGGAAATAGCATCTTTCAGAACCATTACCAACCTGGATGTCACTGGCAGGTCTGAATGTTTCAAATGGGTTCCTGGGCAATAGTTTTGCGTCTTGTACCACTGCTGCAGGGCTTGCTAGCAGAGACAAACAGGAGAAAATCAATTTCTGAACTTAGTTTGGAAGAATGTAACTCTACATCAATCTGAGGAATTTAGAATTGACAACATACTGCAGACAAAAAAACCCAATAACCTGCATTGAATTATACTATGAGCTGTACAACTGGTAAGATTGCTCTGGTTGTTAGTACTGTCATTTAGAAGGGAAAATTTGGTTTTGAAACAGGTTTTGCACACTTAAGAGTCATGCTTTTACTACAATCAGGGAAAATCTGAGTGTATTTTCAGCACCTTACACAGTTTTTCCTTAAGTCACAGATATCTGGAGAAACTGCTAGGAAGCATGTCACTTAGAAGTCTATTTGTCTGTGATTTAAAGGCAGACAAACGAAGAATGAGAGACTAAATGAGGCAGAGGAATTTACTTCCACTCCACAGCACTTGTTTTCCAGAAGTAACAAAGTATTTTATTAAGTAAATACACACAATTATCAACAATGCTTTTATATCTTTATCTTTTTGAATTCTAAAAGACATCATCATCATCTTAGGCTGGTGCAAGAAAACTAGATACTGGAGTTTGCTGATCCCAGCCTGGTTCCCTGGAGACTAGCTAACAATGACTAGAAGTTAAGCTCTCTCTTCTCTTTGATTGTCACTTCAATAAAAAAAGATAAGCCCACCTCTCTTCTGTAGGGACTTTGCAGTTACTTTTTTGGCTAGTTTCATGAATTGACTGTCTTCACCAATGTCTTCCTCCTCCTCCTCCTCCTCCTGCTCTTTATTTTTTTCCTTCTGAGGCAGAGAGAAGAAATTTTGTAAAATTGAAAGAGCTCGTACTAAGAATGAACGCTTCATTCAGTAATTTAAGTAGACCAAGTCCTTCCATTACGTAAATTTCTATATTCATTTTTTATTTACTTTCTACTGTGAAAGTTGATAGCAATTTCTTAGGCACTACATCGTCTTCCTTCTATTTATTAAGGGACAACAAGCCTCTAATTTCACAGTCAGCTGACAAAGTAAGCTTTGAAACTTGTACAACTCAGAGTTATGTTCCCAGAACAAGAAACCCATTCTGCCTTTGAAGCTGAGTTGTTTGGGTAGACACTTGTCTTGCCTCTCCCTCACAAATTCCACTCTTTGTACAATACTTGCGGAACAGAAAGAGCAGATTTCATGATGAAATATAAAGATACATCTACAAAAGGTATTTTTTCCAGAAATTAACTTGAGGAACTAACAATGTCACATCTGGTAACAGTCTGATGAAGGACTGAACAAGATGCCCTTCTGGTAGCTAATACCTGCTCACGAAGCCACTGTTCTCGTTCAAATCTCTCTTTCCTCCATTTTACTTCTGTTTCATCAAACTGCTCATTTTCATCTTCGTTATCGGAATCCCTCTGAAACAAGTCCATCTGTGAAGCATCATCTAGAAAAAAAAGAGGAAAAAAATCATTCATCTTCTCTCTAACCTTTCACCCCATCTACTACCTATGGATTGGAAAGGCACCTATGTTTTTCCATCTGAATCTCCTCATTCTGCCAGGGCCATCGCTGTGCAGGTCGCCATCAAGGAGGTACCTCTCTTGGTACAAGCGTAACTGACGCTTGTCATCATCAAGCACTGCTTTCCTGTCAATGCAAATGAAGGGGAGAGGGTTAGTGCAGATTACACTTAAGAGCCATAATCCCACCCAACACACATAAATGTACACCAATGTGGTCACTGACATGTGTAATTTCTGTACTTGACTTTCTAGTTCCGCTTCATTAGGGAGTTCCTCATCAATAACCTCTTCTTCATATTCATTCAGGTCTTCTCCATCATATTCATCCTCACTTCCCACATCACTCCCTGACAGCTCTGCCTCATCTTCCATGAAATCCTCCAGTTTTCTGTCAAAAAATGTCAGAAGAGTTTAGTTGGGTAGATCAATTATCATCACAGAAGTCTTCTGAAAGTAAGGTCTATCTTTTGATGTGAGATTAGCACATATTCTCAGAGAGAAATCATGACTCATAAGACCTGAGAGTTCTGGCACATTTACATAAAGAGCCCGCCAACACGCAACACCCCCGAATTATTGTCATCCACTAGATTCCTTGTCACTTGCCTGCCAAATGTGATGACAATAACTGTCAACAAGATGTGTTGCCTACTAGTCTGAAAAAAGACCTTAAGACTCGAAGAACAACAGCGATACACTGCAAATCCATTGTGGTGAAGAATGTCCTGCATTGCTTTCATTCTAGCTTTTTGATTCCCTCTGTAAGGGAAATTATAATGGAAACTCTCTCCAGCCAACCAGCAGCACAGTCAACCCATGCAATGTGGCAGCATCAAAGCAAAAAACAACCACTAGTACTTACAGTTTTTTCTTTGAGCCCTGTCTACGTCTCAGCAGTTCTTCTTCATCACTGTCTTCTGCTTCTTCACCATCACTATCTCCACTCTTTTCATCCTGTGAAAGTTTACAGAAATGAAGCATCATCTGAAAGTGCTTTGTAATGACAGCTTCTTCTGTCCTTCAGTCAAACACAGAATAAAACAGCGAGTCCTTCTAAAGATCTCTGCTACGTTAATATTATGCTATTCTGGATCTTGAGTAGACATTTTAAATGGTCTAAATTGCTCTCAGTTTTTTTTTCATTAACTTGTTCTGGATAGCATTGTATTTTGCATTGATAAACATCTTCAAAAATTAAGTAGATAAACTGAGCTCTCAGTCAGAATGCCACACCACTTTGCTTTGTTTTATCATTTCGTACCTCTTCACTATCAAAAGCATTGTCATCTGTTACAAGCTGAAAATCACCAAGTTCCTCGTGCTCCTCATCCTCCTCCTCCCTAGAGGAAAATGAGTGAAGAAGTGAGACAACTACCACTAAAAGCTTCTGTAAATCCCTGAAGAATAATGCCAACCTGTCCGTGGGGAAGGAGCCTGAACAAAGCGCTAGTGCTTCTGCCATTGGATCTTCTATGTCACTGTCTTTTTCTGCCTTGGAAGATACTGATGATGCCCATGTTGGAGAATCTGCTACAAAAAAAAAAAAAAACAGGAAGGTGATAACTTATTAGACAGGTATATTTCAACTTTTAGAATGTCAGAGAACTTAGAAATGACAGCTAGCATGCACCAACAGATTATCACAGCTCTCAGAAGTCTCACAATTTCCACACTCCGCATTTTTGCCCAGCAACTAAAAGGTACGTTAGTGTAAAGCTTAGAAACCAAGTCAGCAGCAAAGCTGGGAATAGAATTCAGGACATACTCTGAGTCACAAATTTTCCAGAGCAAAGATTGAGCAGTTCTTCCATGTTCTGCTTCTTGCTGCTGCTGGTACTTGGCACATGTTCGGCTTGACTGCTAAACTGTCCAGAACACAAGTCCAGTAATTCATCCATGTTTGCATCCATTGCATTCTCATCCATACTAGCTAGAGTCAGCCCGTGCTTTGAGGACTGGTATTTATTCCTGTGTTGTCCAACATTCAAGAACCTGAAAGAAAGTCCGAAGTCAGCAAAGTCTTGCTGTTCTGTATGTTCCACTTCTGTTGAAGGGCACAAAACGTCATCCTTTGCACCTGTAACCTACCCATCTGCATCAAGCAGCTGGCTCTGGGTGTCATCTTCCAGAGAAAATTGAAACTGTGATTCTCCAGCCCCTGGAAATAAACTCTTTGGTTCAGGAGAGGCATTATACAGGTCCTGGGAATCTTCTATGGGAAGAGAGGGCTCAGACATCTTTCCTGAGCTCTAGGCAAAAGGAGGTAAAATAAACAAGTTAATTACTTGGCAATCCTAGAAATCAAAAGCGAGAACCGGATAAACATTTACACTATTTTAAAGCATAAAAAGAAGTTAAAGTATTTCCAAGTTGCTCTGGTAAATCCCAGAGTCACTGAAGTCAAATGTTGTGCAAATATATTTAAAACATACATATTTTAGAGATCAAGATCAGATTACAGCATGTTGTCTTTGAGGCTTTAGAGACATTTTAAACTCCAGAGATGTTTGCTTTTCTGAAATCTTACTCATACAACAGCATTTGGCTAGATGCCTTCTTCTTGTGTTATTTTTTCAAAAAATAAGGCAAGATAACATACATTTGTTCGTGGTGTTAATATAAGAGGAACAGGAGTAAGAGCCTTACCTTGGAAGCAGAGCTGATAAAGCTGGTTTTGAAAAAACCTGGGGAAGGTGACCTGAAACCTCCTGCTGCAGGTAAAAAGCTCCCTCCACGCGACATCTGTTTGTTGCAGGGCTGATACGATGGAATCATGGAGCCAATCAACTCAAAGCTGCTGTTGTGGCTATTCTCCTTGGCTGGCGTTGGTAGAGAAAATGAATCATCATCTTCTGAAAAGAAAGTTTCAATATAATGCTTATTTTCTTTTTTTGTGGTCCAATATAACCTCAAGATATTATTTTACAACATTGACATCTTGCTAAACATTCATTATTTCATGCTTACTTTGGATTTTTTCCATAAAGGTCTTGTATTGCACTTCTTTTTTAAACTGAATTTAATCTTATTAATTTCTGATTGCTAGCATTTTTTTCCCAGTATTATTTTCAAATTATGTTCCTCTATTTTTTTCATGCTTTCCTAAATTTTCAATCATAACTTTCACAGCAATGCTGTGTAAGTATAAGGGAAATGAAATCAGAAAGGTATAAAATACCAATCCCAAACAGAAACTTCTGTATGTGCTATTCGAAAAAAAGAATACATAAAGGCCAGCTACAATAGCAGTTCTACTTTACCTAACTTGGTAGGTCCTTTGTCTGCAGCTTCCTCAATTTCATGTTTCTCATCAGGAAGAGAGTACCTGTAATTAGTCAAATAAAAGGCGCTTGCTAATATACACAAGATTGTCTCATTATCATACCTAAATGCAAGAAACAAGGTACCAAAATATGTCAGAGATATTAACCATATATAAAATTGCTCAAGAACTTTTTTTTTCCCCCAAAGTTTTGTTGACCAACGCAATGGAAAAGACATTACAAAAGAGGTGGAAGGACTGGCACGACAGCAAGGTGCTACAAAGGAAGGGAAGTAGATCGCTCACCCGTATCAGAAGATTCTGGGTTTGCAGGGAAAAGCTTCCACCAAGGAGGGATCTCCAGAAAGAGATCCTTCCACAGTGGCAGTCAGCCCTTAAATGAGGCCTAATTGCCTTCACCTGTGCTCCCAGGGCTGACTGGGTCTTTCCTCCAGGTGCTCAATCAATGGTTCAGGCTGTGACTCAGCAGTTCCCATACACTTGACTTACCCCATTTTGGAGGAGCTGTCCTTAAAAAGCATCAGTGTAGACTCTGTTGAAGGCGGCTTGGGAACAGAAGCACAATCTACAGATTGCTCCACCTTTTCTCCATCAATTGATTCTCTGTCAGTTTCTTTATCACCATCTTCAGCTTGTTTCTCTTCCAAATCTTCATTGTCTTCCTCTGCCTCGTCAAGCAGAGACTCCACAGCCTAAAAAGCATCCCCAAATATATCAGATACATCGTGATTATTGTTAGACCTGTCACTCTTCTTGCAAGCTTTTTGAGAAAATGTTCTAACGTATGGAGGAGAAAACTGAGTGACACTCTTAGTTCTTCCATACCCCTATCTCACCCTACAACAGCTGGCACAGAAATGCTCAAAATAGGCATGCTACTCCAACCCTTTAAAAAAAAAAAATCCACAGCAAACTCCACCCCAGATCAGACAGGTATGCATATGTTCCATAGAAATTGTGCCATGCTAGGAACAAGACAAGATATTTATATGAGTGGCACCAGAATCTTCTGTACACTTGTTAGCTTTTAATGCTTTTTAGGCAAAAAAATACTAATAAATTCTGCTTATAATACTAACAAGTCTGTACAAGAGAACTGCAGGGTTTTATTGTTTTTGCTTTCTAACTTCTAAGATTTACTGGTAATCACCCAATATTAACAGGGTACAAAAGTCTACTTTCATTGGGGGGGAAATCAGAATTGAGAATCTGAGTGGGTTATGTGAAAATGTTGCGTACAGACCTCATGATCACCTTCCTCCTCTTCCTCAGACTCATCTGTCATCTCTTCCTCCTCCTCTTCCTCCTCTTCCAGCAGGTCCTCATTATCCAGTTTGAACAACGCTTGCCGTTTTTGGCGTTCCTCAGTCCTGCGGAGTTTCATGGCCTCCTGGAGTTTTGCCTTCAGCACTTGGAGCTTTTCACCTGGATAGAAATGAAGGAATTCAAACTTCAGATGCCCTACATAGAATCCTTAACTTCGTCGCTTTCAAGCATCCAATCTAATACAACTACACATATATCAAGGTAATTTTAAAAATGACTCATTTTTAAATGTTTTTATGAATTGATCTGTCAGCTGGAAGAGCTAGTTTCCGTAAATTCAATGCAGAGAGGCAATTCCTTCTCATGAATTACCAAGATTCCTCACTACCCATAAATGCCAATATTACATATATTTAGGAGCTGCAATACAGAATTAAGGAAGCACAAGAGATCTACCAAGAAAGAACAGCTCACAAGGAGTCTGAAAGTTACATTTACAGGGGCTGATGGAAGAGAACAGCATGTACATATGTTTTTATAAAATCTTGGTAATGATGGGGAGAAATTCAGAGCAGCAGTTATAAAAATCTGACTGTGACAACCTGATCTACATTGGCCAGTGCTATTTAAGAGGTCTATTAAGATTCTTTAAGAAAAAAATAAACAAAAACAGGGTATATATTAGAAAAACATAGATAAAGGAAACATGCATACTAATTTTGCAGATGAAGGTTTCTTCATCTGTTTGGTTTTTTTTTTGTGGAGCAGCATTGGGAGAATGTGAAACAAGGTAAGAAAACAGAGTGATTTCCAATCAACCATCATAACTTCCCCCAAACTGACCTGGCTTCGTGTGGACTGCTTCATCCAGGCTCTCTGCAGCTAGAACTGCAGGCACCACGTCTGCTTTCAGTTCCTCTTTTCCTTCAGATGTGGTCTCCTTACGAATAATGTTCATGTTTATGGTCCGTTCTACTTTGGATTTCGAAGTTTGAAGAGTGTGCTTCAAGAAACGCGCTTTCAAGGCTTCTAATTCTTTAAATACATATCGAATAAGTGAAAATTAAATGAATTTGATAGTATTAAATTTGTATCGAGAGTAGGTCTTGAATTTTTTTTCAAAACAAGTTAATTAAAAACTGTAAACCTTTGACATTCTCGTAAAACAGCCTGACTAATAACAAATCATTACAGAATGTTTTTGCAGTAAGTAGTTAATATTAAGTGACATTACCACTGACTACGATTTACCCACAAGACCTCAACTCAACGCCACTCTACACTTCCAGCCACCAGGCATCTCTAAATTTCTGTTAGCATATATATTTTAGACTGATGGCTCATCAATAAAGAGTTGGAATAAGCGTTCCTTCAAGCACTTGAATATTAAGGAATTACAATTTCCCTTTCAAGAACAAAGGAAACACGTAAGAATCTGTAGTAGAAAGAAAAGGTGCTTGACTCTGTTCTAATACCTGAACATCTCTCCGAGGTTTTCCTGTTAAATTCAGTCTCACCCTGCTTACTTAAGCTGAACTGCCAGTATTACAAAAATAAAAGTGATACCTTTATTCAAATCAGATTCATCAAGGTTTATAAAAGATTCGTTGCCAGAGCAGATTCTTGGTTTGATGGTCAAGTCGATTCCCAGCTCACGGAGTTTATCCAGTTTGGACTTCCTCGTTTTTTCAGGTTGTGCTGCCAACCCAGGCCCCACTTGTTGGTTGTTTTCCAAGCCTGGTGCTGTTTCATCCCTTTGCTCAAGGGAATTGCCTCCAGCTGGGAGAGGAATTTCACTCTCTTTCTTCTGTTCACTGCAATCAGTGCTTAGGACTGATTGCTGTTCTTCTGTTTTACTGGCAGTTGGTACACTATGAGAATCACCATTGTTCTTTCCAGACTTTTCAGCACAGTCTTCTGTCAAGTTCTCCCCTGCACTAGGGAGAGGATCCTTGGTAGCAGTACCAATATCTCTGCCAAAGTTTGCTTCTGGTTCATTAGCTGCTGATTGACCACCTTCTATTGGCCCATCTTTGCGATCTGTGATTGAAGTCTTAGTGCCTGCAGGTTCTTCATTCAGGGTGAACTGGTATTTAGTGGACCTAATGAAGGCAGAAAGAAATACATCATCTATGGCTATTAGGAAAGGAGAGAAAAGGCTGAGAACAAACCGAGAGAAGTAAATAATTTTCTCTTATTGATGTGTAGGAAGAGGTGAAGGGTAAAAGACTGCAAAACTTCATTTTGAGGAAAGTATAGTACAATTTCTTTATACTGCTCTGTAAAGTTACGTTATCGTGGCACAGTATAAACAAATTCCTGAGAGATTTTATGCCTACCATTATCTAAGTATTTTTACTACACATTTCTTGAAAGAAGGAATTTCCAGATGTTTATTGCATCAAAAGACTAAGAAAAAGTAGTAGTTTCTTTTTCAGACTTACCAGAAACAGTAAGTGACTGTACACAAAGCAGATGTGTGTACATGATACAGCCCTATAGCATGCCTACAACAAAGTCTGGTTATCCCCCAAAAGCAAAGTTGGGATATTCTCAATATGTATGAAAATACATGAGGAAGGGTTAAGTCCTTACTTCAGCAATGCCATGGCATTTCCTTCACACACTGGTCGAGATCTACTCTTGAAGAATTCATGAACACTTTTGGCCTCAGGCATATGGTATGGGAGAGACACAGATGATTCTACCAGAGAAACAAGGTGGAAGAAAAAAATAAACAGTCAGCTAAGGCATTTATACCTCTAAAAAGGTCCTTGATTAAAAATGGTCTTTTACTCTTCAACTCTAAGTAACTAATGGCAGGTAAAAGAAAGATCTATCCTTCCATTATTATTTCCATTTTTCCCCTGAAATTCTTACTAGTTTAAACCCCACTACATACCAAAAAAATTTAGCTGTACCTCTGATAAGCCGCTGGGTCTCACTATGTAGCTGCTTAATGGCTTCCTTACTTAACCTCGCTGCTTTCCGCTCCTTAAGAAAAGAAAAGAAAGGTCTCTGAAGTCAGAATGCAAAATTATGGGACTCTATTTTCCTCTTTCAAGTAGCAAGAAGTCAGCAAAGAACAACCAACTGAAATCGAAAAACAGCGCATCAACAGGAACATAGGATAGCACTGAAAAGACAAGGCACAAAAAACTCCCAATCTTTTGAGTAACTATAACAGACAATAGAATAATACTTCACCTTCCTTTTCGGTTCTTTTAATACAGATTCCTCATTACCATCATCAAATACATGTTTGTAGCCTTCATCCTCAGAAAATCGCTCTTTGTTCTACAGTGCATAAAGGAGAGATTCATTTATGTGGCTAGATACACAGGCAAACAAGTCAAAATAATTATACAGAATTGTAACTGGTCACCAAGACTAGCAAAGCAGGATTTGCACACATTCTCATAAACAAACACAAATCCTGTGTAACACTTATGGTAGATTCCCAAAACTTCTACTGTAGCCTTATAACTTTCCAATACCACATTCCTTTACCTTTAAGAACAAGAAGCAGCAGACTATTTTACCCTCTGTCATAAACAGTACAATTGTCAAAAGGTTTCACATATGGTCAAATAAAATGCTTCCCACTAACAACCAAGGATGCCATGTTGCTATCAAACGATACCTTGTATTTTTTTATTTTCTCTTTCACTGCTGCTCGTATTGACTCTATTGACTCTTCATCCCCTGGGAGGGAATTGTTTTCCTCTTCTAAGCCATTATCGAAAAGT
The DNA here is from genome assembly GCF_002078875.1 of Numida meleagris. Classification (NCBI taxonomy): domain Eukaryota; kingdom Metazoa; phylum Chordata; class Aves; order Galliformes; family Numididae; genus Numida; species Numida meleagris. The sequence goes on along the minus strand of NC_034430.1, from coordinate 4,365,368 downwards.
TCTTTGTCATCAAGTAGGCATCCACTGTCATTAAAAGGATACCTCTCACCACCATCCACCTGCTGGCCCTAAGAAGGAAATATTTGAATTATTTGTTGCAGGATTTCCTCTTTGACATGTATTTAAGATTACTGTCAACAGATCTCAATGAAAGTTAGAAAAGGTATATGCCACACTTAGCCTAGCATCTGCCATGCCCTGTTAGCCCATCACGTTCACTTCAGAGCACTGCAAAGCTGATAAATTCATGGAGCAGTGTTCCTTACACCTAAAATAAACTGGACTTTCAATAATTACTGATGACCAAAGTGGCTCAGACAAGATACATTAACACCTGAAACATATATTGAAAAAAATAGCAGCAATACCCAACTTCCCGAGCCAGTATTCGTCCAGCACAAAATTCCAATTTAAAAGTAGTCCAAAGCTTTCTCCAAGAAACTAGCATGGCAACGTAGCAAAAAGCAGAAATACCAAACAAAGCAGTTTGTGCACCAAACAAGTTCATGGTGAGCTAGGAACAAAATTCCCGCTTGGCTTCACAAGCACTGACGTTAAATCATCAAGCCTTAGGGTTTGTACTTTCTTTGCAAGTTAAACTGCTCCACTTACAAGGTGTACAATGGATCCTTGTGGATGCTATACCATTCCTGCTGTAGTAATGAGGACACAAAGGATGCAGAAGCATTGAAACAAAACAATATTGTTACGCATTTAACTTAATGCAGAAAGCATCTGACATTTTCTGCCAAAAGCATGTACCTCTGTGCTAGGCTTCTTTTCTTTTATCAGCCGTTTGATGGATTCAGCTCTTCTCTCCCTCTCCTTTCTTCTTCTAGGTTTTCCTGCAGCTTTTTCAGCTGCCTCATCTTCAAAATTGTGTTTATGCTTTCTAGATTTTCTCCCAGATTTCAGTGGTCTCTCCTCTTCCAGCTCATTCTCAGACAAGACAGACTTTCTGCTTGTGTCAAGGTTTTCGAATTGCAAACGGTCGCCAGTGTCACTGTCATCGCTATCCAACAGACCCTGGCGAATCCGAGATTTCTTGTTTCTCTGGGCAGTGACCTCTTTCTCCTCTCTGTTTTCTGTGTCTCCACCCAGAGCAGCATTCTGCACAGAAGAGTCACCGTCCTCTCCATCCTCACTTTCACTGTCCTGAAGCACCTTCTTGACTTTTGCTTTTCTACTTACAAAAATCTCTTCTTCTGAATCTGACAAATTATAATTAAAAAAAAGTGATGTGTGCTATTAAACTACATTCCACCAGTTAATTAACAATTGGTTACATATAAAGCTACGTATCTGTTAAATTTTACAGATGCCAACGACTGTAAGTGTTGGCATCAGTTATATCGGTATGAAATCAAATATTCAAAATCCACCTCTCTCCAGAGCACAGCAGATAACTAAGCTAAGTTGATGCTGTAGGTGTAAAGCCTTTTAAAAAAAAAGGCAAAACTGAAAATCATTCACTGACAGTTCAGTAACCTGAAATAATAATAAAACCGTAGTAGATTAAGCAAACCGTAAAAAGGAAGGAAATAAGTAATTAAGATACATCCTGTTTATCACTTCCCTTCCTGTACCTCAAAACCTCTTTTTCTGAAATCTACAGCTCCCCGGCTACGTTCTAAGCAACAAAAATGGCACTTTGGCCTCCTGCAGCTCAGCCCATCCCTGCTTCCTGGGCAGCTCTGTGTGGGCCCCAGCAGCTCCGTTACAGACCTCCATCCTGGGGGGATGCGGTGCCCGTGAGGGGTCGGCCCGGTGAGGGGGGCTCGCCGCTGCCCTGCCCGCTGTCCGAGTCGCTGCCGTGGGCCTTCAGCACAGCCGCATCCAGCTCTTCTGACTGCTGCTACAAAGCAAAGGGCAGCTCTCCTTAGCACTGCGTTTATGCACGAATGACTCGCGGGGCCTAACTCCATCCCAAGGCCTTTGCAGAGCTCTTGCATAGGATCACACACACGTTATGGGCGTTAATTTATTTACACGAAGGGAGAACACACGCCATCAACCTTTATTAGAATCTACATGTGCTTCAGGTGACCTTGCACGCAGACAAAACAATACAAACAACGCTCAGGACGACCCCCACTGTTAACGACGCGCCCCAAAGAGAGGAAAGCGCCCTCAGAACGAAGAGCCCGCCCACGCCACCTCCCGCCCAGCCCCGTGCCGCCTTCCCGGCGTGCCCCGCGCAGCCAGGCCAGGCCAGGCCCCGCCCCGCTCCCCTGCGCGCACGGAGATAGGCCGCTGCGAGCTTCCCAGCGCGCACCGCGAGGCGGAAGTGCGTGCTGCCGCTAGGCATGCTGGGAAGTGCAGTCCTGAAGCGAGGCGGGAGGGCGGCCGAGGAGGCGCCGCCGTCTCGCTCGGTGCCCTTCCCAACCCTCCACCGCACCGCTCTCACAGGAGTTGCAAAGCCATCAGCAGCCGCCAGCAGAGCGTGCGGAGCGGCAGGACTCACCTCAGCGGGAGCCGCCGCCATGACCCGGGCCAGACGCAGCCGCAGCGCTGCCGCGTAAGAAACTCCTTTGAGTCTTCGCGCGCTGCCCTAGCCCCGCCCTGCCCCGGGATCAGCCAATCGTTGTTCAGTATTTCCCTGCAGTCCCCACCTCCCCTTTGTTTGATTGGGGGATTTTTTCCGCCTCGCCCTGCCCTCTTCAGCTCGCCCAATCACCGCTGGCGCAGCGGGCGCCCTCCCGCCCTCCCCGTGGCGGCGCTCTCCCGGTCGGGGCGGGGCGGTGCGGAGCTGCGTGAGGTAATTCGGGTCCCCTCAGCCGGGCTGCGGGATGGAGACCCTGTGCTGGGCCCGTGGCGGCCGCAGCCGCACCATGACCCGCACCCGCACCGTGTGGGATTTGGCTCGCATATAGGTATGACGGGTTTGTACGTTGTAGAACATAAAATGGTTTGTTAGTAGTTTTTTTTTTTCGTTCAAGTCAAGCAACAATCAGGTGCTTTCTGTCCTGAGGGGCACCCTAGAGGGGGAAGGAGAAAAAAAAAAAAAAAAAAACATTCAGAAGGGTTCGGTCGCAGTTCTGTGGGGAATACAGACCAGATCTTTGTAGCGGTGCCCGTATCCCCAACAAATCTTAGAACGGAGGAAGCGAGAAAAGCAAACGCGACTTCTGGAGAGCCCGCTGGGGCTGCGGGGATCTCCTCTTTTACCTCACGGCCGGAGGGCGCAGGCTGCCTCAGGACAGGGCCGGTCTTTGAGTCCCCGTCCCCTAATCGCTAAAGCAGGGAACGGAGGTGGTGTTCTGAGGAGGGGAAATTATGGAAAAAAAAAAAAAAAGAGGGAAGCGGCGCGGCCAACGGGTGCCGTGCCGCGCTCTGAGGCGGCGCTGTGAGGGGAGCGGAGCGGGGCGGGGCCGCGCGCTCACCTGTTGAGGGCCGCGCCGGCGCCCAAAGAGTGCGTGGCGACGTGCGCGCCCCCGCCGGCAGGGGGC
>NC_034430.1:4349208-4361279 GCF_002078875.1 Numida meleagris | reverse complement strand
CGGTCTGGAGCGGGCCGCCAACTCCGGGGGAAGTTTGCGGGGCGGCTGCGGGCTGTCAGCGGAGCCGGGAGCACGCGCGTGTCCTTGGGGCCGCGCGGCGCCGTTCGGCCGCAGGCTGCGGGCTGGGCGAGCGGCGGGGTGAGCTCTGACAGCGAGCTGCCGAGGGGCCGAGGTGTCGGCGTTTTGGTTTTGATATTTGTTAGCAGCGTTTGGCTGAACGCTGGCGTTATTTTGCATGTGGTGTTTTCCCGCTTGTATCTTAATATCCCTACGTGTTCTTCCGTAAAATGTCTGCAGGATGCATTTCGCTACCGAAGTGCGTCTTGGTGAAGTTATTGGCATAATTGTTAATGTTGCTGAAATAGGAAATGTTTATTGACACCGAGGTGCGGTTCCAGAATCACAGAACTGTAGGGGTTGGAAGGGGCCTCCAGAGATCGCTGAGTCCAACCGCCCTGCAAAGCAGGTCCCCTCCAACTCTGAGCTCTGCCTTTAAGGTAGAGGAGGGTTTGTTGTGAGAGTCTGCCCTACAGCTGCACCTCAGCGTGTCCCTGCTCTGGAGGATCCTCTTCTGGCTTTGTAGAATACTTCCTGTCTGAAGTAACATCTAGAGGTTTCAGCGCGTGTAAATGTCACACAGTGGAAGAAATAAAGGGAAATAGTACATGTAAGCCTCGTCGGGCTGATCGGGCAAAAAAATCCCGATAAAATCAGGGTGATCTGCGAGGAGGCTTTTAGCTTATTCTCCAGAATCCTTTGAGAAATAACTTGAGAAAGGAGAAGACGTAAGTTGCATCTCCTTCCTCTCCTTCCGTCGATGCTGACCTCGGTCAGCACAGCCATGCCCGCCCACAAAACTTGTCAATACCGAGGCAGGAAAATGGGTAAATATAGTTGTCATTTAATCTCTTGTGGGAGGTCAGCGCTTGCACTTACTTCAGGCTAATTAGCGCAGGATTAATGGCTCATCTCTCTCGTATCCAAATAAGCACGGCAAACTTTGATTGCCCTTGATGATTCACACTTGTCAAGATAGCTGTAGCTTTTTAAAGTACTAACTGTACCCTACAACCAGTCTAACCGCGCTCCTGGCCTGGTGGCAATTACTCATGCGGGTGCAGAGCCGGCGATGCGTGGTGGGGGACGTCTGCACCCCAGACAGCCACGGTGCTACAGCAGCTTTGGCACTGATGTGTCGAGTGGGCTGCAGCTGCTTGCACGCTCTGAGCCTTCTGCTTGGAGTCGTCCTGGGGTTGGTACCTTCAAACTGGTATTGTAGCCATCGGTTGGCTTATAAACCCAAGTGCAGAAGGCTCCTTTAATTTGGGCTTAGGTTTCGTTTAGGATTGCGTTAAGCTTATTGCTGCACACTGAGGTGTACCCAAATATGAGCTTCATCCTCCTACGGCTTATCTACTTCTCTTCTCTTCTGATATAAGCTGTGAGCCTTTGATTTAAATGGATACTGGCAGGTTGACACCGTCTTATGATACTGAACTTGCCCGAAGTTTTATTGTTACTTTATCGCTGCTCTTTTCCCCTCTCCTTTGCTGCTCAAGAATAGAGGGAAGAAAACCTGACAGCACTAAGAGCTGCCAGATGCAGACAAAAGCCACGAAAAGATTTTAACTCCCTTTGCTTTAAATGCGTCGCCAGCTGGGGCTGTGATAGATTGAACAACAACAAAGGTGTTTAATCTTGTTAATATAGTATCTCCGATCTTAACGCTTTGAGGAATTTAACTAAAGACTTAACCAGTGACTAGCCTGCGTGTGAGTGCCTTTTTAAAGCCTCTCCTGAGTTCTTCCTTTGAGCTCTTTCTGCAGCCTTTACCTTTGTCCAAATAAATTACCTTCCCCACATGTGTGAGGAGTCTATACCTGTCTTTATGCTTGCTCCATTACTCTTCAGAAGAAAGCCTGAACCATACCTCATTCCTTTCATTGTGTTAGAACTTGAAATTGGGTGGAATTCTGCTTCAGGGGAAGAGTATTTCATTGTTAATGGAAGCGATGCGTTCGTGATGTAAGGGAAACAACCAAAGTGGTTTCTAGCCTGGATCCAGTGTGGAAATATGTCTTAAGTTTGGATTAGAATAGAAGATAGATCTTACTCATTTCTAGATTTTATCAATTTTCAGATACAAATTGGGAATGTATAAAAGTAGCAATCATTAACATCTGAAGTTTAAGGCCATAATGAGAAGGTGTGGCTTACGTGGTTTCTGGCTAGTTCTAGAAACGATGTTAGGAGCACATTTATCTTTCTATTATATAAGAATAGATAATATAGGAATGTTTATGTTCCATCTCGGGACTCTGTCAAGTTCATAAGCCATAGTTTTGAATAAGCACCACTAGAATTCAAAGAATGCATTGTGGCATCAACCTACACATGTATGCTTTAGGGAGCACGTTTTTCACTTGGAAGTTCAGAGCTGTTGGGAGGCTGTGGGCCGCCATGGAACGCTCCATCTGCAGACCTAGGAAGCTCTTTAAGGTTTCTTTCTGCCGTGCCAGAAAGACTTTCCAGCTAAATACACCTGAAAAGATGCTGCACTGAGAGATAGTTCTCTTACGTATTTGCTTACCTCTTGCAGGGCCCCCAGCAAGCCTTTTCCAGCCCCCCCGTCGCCCAGGCCTGGGAACTGTTGGGAAACCCATCCGCCTCCTGGCCAATCATTTTCAGGTTCAGATCCCTAAGATCGACGTTTATCACTATGACGTGGATATCAAACCAGAAAAACGGCCTCGGAGAGTGAACAGGTAGGAGCTGCTTAATAGCAATAACGCTGTTGTGTCATCTGTTAGACAAAGGTGTCTGTCCTCAGCTGAGGTGAGGGAGTTCTGCTCGTAAATTGACACCGGTGTTTGAGGTGTTCATGCGTATCAGTAGAGCCCATCTGAAGAGCACCTCAGCTCACCCCAGGGCAGATGCTTGTATTTGCTCCTGTATATGAACAGTTTTTCAGATGGCACTGTACTGAGTGCATCTCTTCTGGCAGTAATGAGAGTTTGGACACCTGCCTTGCACACAGGCACCTTTATGTTGAAACCTCAGTGTCTTAACCTGGAGGTGACTTACTCTTGGTTTCTGCTGATGGCCTATGTTCTGGTGCCTTGTCGTTTCCCCTACCTTGATCCTTTAAGAAAATGTGGAAAAGGAATTTTAAACCACATGAGACCATTGCTGGATTTTCCTGTTCTCCAACCTAACTTAATAAATCCCTCTGCAGAGAAGTGGTGGATACTATGGTGAGACACTTCAAGATGCAGATATTTGGTGACCGGCAGCCTGGATACGACGGGAAGCGGAACATGTACACTGCACACCCGTTACCCATCGGCAGAGACAGAGTAGGTATTACTGTAAGCAGTTCAAACTTTGTGCAGAAAACTGCTACGGTGTCATTTGAAAAGTGTTTTTATCAGCAGCGTTTTTTGTTGTAGTTGTTATTATTGTAATGTTGCATAGTAATGTAATGTAGTGTGGCAGTCGGCAGTCCTTAACAAAAGTTTCTGCTTACCTTTATGTGTAAGGTGGATATGGAGGTGACGCTTCCAGGAGAGGGGAAGGACCAGACTTTCAAAGTGTCCATTCAGTGGGTGTCAGTCGTCAGCCTTCAGATGCTGCTGGAAGCTCTGGCAGGGCATTTGAATGAAGTTCCTGAAGATTCTGTACAGGCACTTGATGTGATTACACGGCACCTTCCCTCCATGAGGTGGGTGCTTCAGGTGTCGGCATCACTGCTTCAGTCTTGTCTCTGTCTTACATTTGTGTTAGTTACTTGCTGCTATTCTACTGCTATTACACCTTCTTACTGTCAAAGGGTTGAGGGAAGCTGTTGTGTAATTCAATGCCTGCATTACAAATTTGCACTAGAATAGGGATATTTGATCTGAACTCAAGACTTGTATCTGCTGGTCATGTTTCCAACTGCAATTTGCTATAGCCTTTCCAACTGCTCTGCTCAGGTTCTATATGCTTGCCATGAGTTAGTTCTAACAGTTCTGGTGCGCCATAGAAGTGTCCGTTTAGAAAGATCCATTGGGAAGGGATGCTCAAATTATTAATTTCCTTTTTTCTTTCTTTTTTTCCAGGTACACTCCTGTGGGTCGCTCCTTTTTTTCCCCCCCTGAAGGCTATTACCACCCTCTGGGTGGCGGCAGGGAGGTCTGGTTTGGTTTCCACCAGTCTGTCAGGCCTGCCATGTGGAACATGATGCTCAACATTGATGGTACGTAGGTAATTCTGTCTCACTAATGTAACGGAGTTCTTGGTGCTTCTAAATTCAATGTCCTGTTGTTTTTTTGTTTTTATTGTAGTATCAGCAACCGCTTTCTATCGTGCTCAGCCTATCATTGAGTTCATGTGCGAGGTCTTGGACATTCAGAACATCAATGAACAAAGCAAGCCTCTGACAGACTCCCAACGCGTCAAGTTTACCAAAGAAATCAGAGGTAAAGGCTTGTTCTAAAGCCACTGCATCAAAATACTGTCAATTTGTCACTACTGTGTTGTAACGAAAATTCACAAGGCTCTTGGGAAGTTGACCTGTTCTTTTTTTCTCTCATCTTCCTCAAAGGTGATTCCTATGTCTGATTCTATTTAAGTGATTTTTATTTTGGGTTTCCAGGTCTAAAAGTAGAGGTTACTCACTGCGGCCAGATGAAGAGAAAATACCGAGTTTGCAATGTTACTCGTCGACCAGCCAGTCACCAGACGTATGTATACAATTCCTGGCAATTTTTAAGATCTTGAACCATTTAGATATGTTATTTCTACCAGGAGAGTTGATTCCGAGGGTGAAGAAGCTGTGTGGATTTGAAAGTGTTTAGCCTTAATAGGACAGAGAAATAATGTGGGTTTAGATGCCTGCTTTATTTCCATCAATACAAGAAAATAGAAGCTGTATCCTGATTTTGAAATAGAGTTACCAAAGGCTGGCATTTTATAAATAGCTCCGTTAAACTGTGTAAAATAATATCATTAAGGAGAAATCCAATAGCTAAGGACAATAAAGGTTTTAAGCATTTTACTCTGGATTAGATCTTCCACTCTTCTTTTCCATTTTCAAGATTTAAAACAACAACAACAACAACAAACTAACCAGAGCAAATATCCTTTATAGGTTTCCTCTGCAGTTGGAAAATGGGCAGGCTATGGAGTGTACAGTAGCTCAGTATTTTAAGCAGAAGTACAGTCTGCAGCTGAAATATCCTCATCTTCCCTGTCTCCAAGTAGGACAGGAGCAGAAACACACGTACTTACCGCTTGAGGTAGGAATCTAACTTCCCCTTGCACTGTGGTGTGTCCTTTGTTAAATAGCATCGTGCCACTTTTCACTGTTCCTGTGCAGGTGTGTAACATAGTGGCAGGCCAGAGATGTATCAAGAAGCTAACAGACAATCAGACATCAACTATGATAAAAGCAACTGCAAGGTCTGCACCGGACCGACAGGAAGAAATCAGCAGACTAGTAAGCCTTTCTTCAGCTAAACAATCTGCATTTGTGAGTGTGACTTCCAGAAGCATTGGAGCGTATGTAATGAGAACCAGATGAGCCAAGAATTGCAGAAGTTCCAAAAATCTGACTTAAAAATAAATCCTTTTAAACAGAAAACCTGTTAATTGCTAAGAAGACAGAGTCCCCTGAAACACTAGATGTAGTTACCTAGATACTTTTCTTGTCACCAGGTGAAAAGTAACAGTATGGTTGGTGGACCTGATCCATATCTGAAGGAGTTTGGTATTGTTGTCCATAATGAAATGACAGAGTTGACAGGCAGAGTTTTGCCAGCGCCAATGCTGCAATATGGAGGCAGGGTGAGTCTCCCAGGTCTTGTGAAATACCTTGTTCTGAGGGTGTTGAAATTCCTTAAACATTCCATATATCTTACAAGGTTTGCTTTTGTATGATCACTGGTTGGCTGTAGACAAAACCAGGCAGCATTTTATTTTTAATTTGCCTTTGGTTTTTACCTAGAACAAGACTGTGGCCACACCAAACCAAGGTGTGTGGGACATGAGAGGGAAACAGTTCTATGCTGGCATTGAGATTAAAGTTTGGGCTGTTGCCTGTTTTGCTCCTCAAAAACAATGCAGGGAAGACTTACTAAAGTAAGTATTTTCCTCTTTATTCAGGTTACCTGTTTCAGGGTTTATTTTGCTCATATTTTTGAAAGAAGATATGCAGTATAAGTCAATCAGGCATCTAATAGTAAAAAGAGGAAATCATAGTTCTGCAGTGTCTTAAACGTTTACTGCTTGGGAGAGGCTTAAACAAAGTTTGTAACCTAATTGGCTGGCTAGGAAAGCAAGAATTCCCTTACCACTGAGGTTATGTTTCAGGTTGTAGAGACTGCATTCAGACTGTGTAATGCTGTTTTTACAAAGAACCGATAGTGATCTTTTATTCCAAAATCTAAACTATTACAGTTGATAGAACGTAATAGGTGTGATTAATAGAATTAACAAAGTGGCACGTGGTGGAAAGAGCAGGCTGTATCCATTTATGTTTTATTTACAGGAGTTTTACTGACCAGCTGCGCAAGATCTCCAAGGACGCAGGGATGCCCATCCAAGGCCAGCCCTGTTTCTGTAAATATGCCCAGGGTGCAGACAGCGTGGAGCCCATGTTTAAACACTTAAAACTGACTTATGTTGGTCTGCAGCTGATCGTGGTGATTCTACCCGGAAAGACGCCCGTGTATGGTACGTAGAAGAAGTTGTGAAGTGTTAAGTAGTTGCATGGCAAGCTGGGTATCTTGCTATGCGCTTCATTGGTAGGAAGGAGGCAGAACAGGCAATCCCTTTAGTTTAAAAGGATTTGCTGGGTTTTCTTTTGGTTTTGTCTTATTGTTTTTTGGAGATCGGATTGTCGGTCCTCACTGGAGTAGAATCGTAGCTTAGAGTTGGAAGGGACCTTTAAAGATCACCTAGTCCTACTCCCCTGCAGTGAGCAGCGACATCCAGAGCTCAGTTAGGTTGCTCAGAGCCTGGTCCAGCCTGGCCTTGAATGTCTCCAGGGATGGGGCCTCCACCATGCCTCTGGGCAACCTGTGCCAGTGCCTCACCACCCTCACTGTAAAAGACTTTTTCCTTATATCCAACCTAAATCTCCCCTTTTTAAGTTTGAAAGCTTTTTCCCTTGTCCTGTCACCACACACCCTTTGGGAAGGTACAGAATACTTGTACGTTCCCAAGGAGCAGGCTGAGACTTTGTCAGTGAACCATTAAGGGTTGACCTAGCGTAACGTTTGGGAAAAATAAGGAAAAGATGGTGGAACTAATGACTTCATGTAACTATCCTATTTTGTGTCACAGCTGAAGTAAAGCGAGTTGGTGACACTCTTCTTGGCATGGCCACTCAATGTGTTCAGGTAAAGAACGTGGTGAAAACCTCACCACAAACGCTGTCCAACCTGTGTCTGAAAATAAATGCAAAGCTTGGAGGAATCAACAATGTGCTCGTACCTCATCAAAGGTAAGATGAGATTTAGTGCTTTCCTTGAAGTCTGAATTATCAAGCAAAATGATGTTAGTCTGTTTTGCTACCTTTCAAAATAATGAGCACATTAGAAGTACCCACAGACTGAAGAGGGTATTTTTCTGCCTTCTCCTCCCTTCAGCCTGTCTGCCTCTTTCTCTTGCCATTTCCATGAGCATGCTGTATTTCCTTCCAAACTGAAAGAGGAGGAGTGAGGCAGAGTGGTAAACGCTTGTAAGTTTGTCTGCCTTTGATCCTTTTCTTTTTTCTTTCTGCTTTGTCTGGAAGAGATTGAGGCAGACACCTTCATCTTTAAAGATCTGGAATGGTTCCTAGTGCTGTTACGTGGTTTGGATATGCCTTCCTCGATTGTCTTCTCCTTCCTCATCCCCCTTCTTTACATTATTATTAAATAATTAAACAGGCCCTCAGTGTTCCAGCAGCCAGTGATCTTTTTGGGAGCAGATGTCACTCACCCTCCAGCTGGGGATGGAAAGAAGCCTTCCATAGCTGCTGTGGTAGGCAGCATGGATGGCCATCCTAGCCGTTACTGTGCGACAGTGCGTGTGCAGACCTCTCGTCAGGAGACCTCCCAGGAGCTGCTGTACAGTCAGGAGGTGATACAGGACCTGACCAACATGGTGCGAGAACTGCTGATACAGTTTTACAAATCCACACGTTTCAAGCCTACAAGAATCATTTACTACAGAGGAGGAGTATCAGAAGGGCAGATGAAACAGGTACTGGCTAATGATTTCTTGATGCTTGTGAGAAGGGATTAGCCCTTGCCATTGCCTATGTGGAATGCCTTTGTTTAAGAGGACAATCTGCAGTTTAATTTTGTTTTCCTGGGCAGACAGAAAGTGAAGTTATCCTGGCTGATTGTGCTCCTTATCAAGTGGTGTTTATATATGGAAAGAATAGTACTGTGTGTACTAATGGTTAAATCTTCTATGTCCAGGTAGCTTGGCCAGAGCTTATAGCAATCCGAAAGGCCTGCATTAGTTTGGAAGAAGACTACAGACCAGGAATAACCTACATTGTTGTGCAGAAAAGGCATCACACCAGGCTATTCTGTGCCGACAAAACTGAAAGGGCAAGTAACGTCGGGTACTTAAGTAAGGAGGTGATGGGGATGGGAATGTAGGTGGTTTGGCTAATAGGGGTTGAATCCATCTCTCCTATTAATTTGTACACACAGAAGCAGTTCTGTGCTGGAGCAGGCTTTTCTCTAAGACCAAAATAGCTAGTTCCTCCCCTTTTTTACTGCTCTACATCAGACAGTCACATGGAGCAGCTTGTTCCCAGCCCCTTTTGGAATGAGAATACTCAGTATCCCTGGATTTGCTTATCCAGAGCTGTAACCTCATTTTTGTAGTCTTGAGATTCCTGACACCTGCTCATTGGTCAGTTAGTTGTCCGTTCTGTTCCTCGATGCATCTGTGAGGTTTGTCTATGTCACAAATCCACAAGCCAACTAAGGAACCTTTTTTAGGAAACTTCTTGATCTCATATGTGCTAGAAGAATACACATCTCTGGGGTGTGATTGCAAACAAGGGTGTGAAATCTATTTCAGAAAGCCTGCGTTTTTTTCATACTCAGAAATACTTCCGTATGCTTTATACCACTCTGCAATTTTAACGGTGCTGGCAGGAATTTCATTTTTCTCTGATCATACACCAACTGGATTTAGGGAAGTTCTTAACAATGAACCCGCAGAGAACTTTTTCATTCCTCCTATGTAAGTTACCTAAATTTTTACACATTTTTCAGCGATAAATTCTCAGACAACTATAAGTAGCGCCTACCTGAGGAGGTATTTTTGGATCTCTTCTAAAGGAAGAAAAAAACCCAAAACCTACATGGGCTAATAATAAACTTTCCACGTTAGGTGGGTAAGAGTGGCAACGTACCAGCAGGCACTACTGTGGACAGCACGATCACGCATCCTTCTGAATTTGACTTTTACCTCTGTAGCCACGCAGGAATTCAGGTAATGCTTCAGCTCTGCTGCGCTCAGGCTACGGGACTAAATCCTGCTTGTTGTCCTGATGTGTGATATTGCTTTTAATTATAGTCTGGCGGATTTAGAGCTGCATCAGTTCAGTGCCTGTTTGGCACTTGCTCTTCCGTGCACTGATAGAAGGTGCAGCATTCAGATCCCTCTCTTGGAGTTGATGCTGTCTGGCTGAACGCTCGTCTCTTCTCCGCAGGGAACCAGCCGGCCCTCCCACTATCAGGTCCTGTGGGATGACAACTGTTTCACTGCAGATGAGCTCCAGCTGTTGACCTACCAGCTGTGTCACACGTATGTGCGGTGCACGCGATCAGTCTCTATTCCAGCTCCTGCGTACTATGCCAGACTGGTAGCATTTAGGGCTAGATACCATCTCGTGGACAAGGATCACGACAGGTAAGGAGCTGCACCTCGCCGTCTTGGTAGCCAGACAGTGAACTCGAGTTACGGGCTCAGTTGTTCACGGTTCTCTGTATGTGTCTGCGTTTTTACAGTGCTGAAGGCAGCCATGTGTCAGGACAGAGCAATGGCCGTGATCCTCAGGCTCTGGCAAAGGCAGTGCAGATCCACCACGATACTCAACATACAATGTATTTTGCCTGAGAGCATCTGGGAAGATGAGGCAAAACCGACAACTCATTCAGTCCTGAAATGTTTTCAATGCCTACTGCTATAGCGAGGGCCCGGTTTATTTCAGACTGCCCACTTACCAGCAGCTCTGAACAGTCGCACTGAATCTGTTCTTCACAGCAATGTCTGATGCACCGACACAATTGAGCCATTCGTTTCGTTATTTTATGTAATAGAAATTCATAGACTGTCTTTTCTGATGCATTGGACTGAATTTTTACCTCAAAGCGCAAGAGGCTGATCATCCTGAAATTTTTAAAGGACTTGGCACGAAAGGTTTCTATGGAATATTTTGCTAGCTATGGTCTTTAGGTTCTCTTCCCATCCCATGAGTTTATCATGGTGAGCGATTCTCCGTCTTCACGCGCTGCTTAGTGAGTATGTGTAGTATGGCAAAATGTTTTCCTCCAGTTCAACGTAATCGTTCTATTGTGTGGGGCCATAGATTTGTTTTTTTTTTTCTTTTTTTTAATGGAGATTTTAGACTTCACTACTGTAAATGCCTTTTAACAGCCGTAACTTTCACAGGTATTGCAGTTTTTGTGGGTTTTACTAATGACCTTTTTAATCTGCAGACTCGGGCTGCAAAGCAATTGCACTATTCTGCCAGCTCACATAGGTGGTTCCTGTTCTGTGAATGTGTGACGTAACCAGGCGGTGATGCCTGTCAGCAGGTTTGAATTGTAATGGTTACAAATAATACTGCCGTGGTACCGTAACAAAACACCGAACCATCGTTTCCCCCCGCTCTGAAAAGGATTTAGAAGAAAAAAAAAAAAAAAAAAAAAAAAAAAAAAAAAAAAAAAAAAAAAAAAAAAAGAAAAAAACAAAAAAAAAAAAATTAGCTTTTAGATATTTTGCAGACTTTTACTAAAGTGCCCACTTGATGCTGCTGCGTGGTTTGATAAATCGAAGTGATTTTAAAACTTGTTTTTTCTCGTAGGAGGTCAAACTTTGGCAATAAAAACTTTGTTTTTTAAGCCCCCCCCACCCCCCCAGCAGTGTAATTTTCTAGCTGAGGATTGTGCATGAGTTAACCAAGGTTCTCGTGTCGTTTTCTGAACACACAATTTGGCAGTTTCGGAAACTAATTAGAAAAGACGCACTTCCATGCTTTTTTTTTTTTTTTTAAGGATTGTTTTTAACTGTTTTATATTCACTGTTGGTGTCCTGTCTACAACTTTTTTTTTATAAGTTTAGAACTGGGTGTTACGTGTAGGAAAGGCTTGCCAACCTGTACAGTGTAATTGCAGTGTGCGACGGGCAACCTAAGGACTTGTACCAGCATTTTCAACTTCTTGCCCTGGGAATCTAGGTTGCACACACAACTGCATTCAACAGCATGATTAATCAATGTAAGTCTAATTATACTGATTCTGTCCCAGCCTATAGACGTTAGGGTTTTGAAATCCGCTTGGTTTTTCTCAGCTGCAGCGTGTGACAAAGAGGAGGGGCTTGGTTTTACCTTTGGGATCCGTGAAGATAGAACGTAACGAGGAGATTCCTCTGCCGTGTTAGCGTGAGTTAGCGCAGATTAAAAGCATTTCCTAACCTGAGTAGAGCTAACAGCACTGCTTGGATGGCAAGTTTGAGAAGCCCAGCGATTGCACTGTGGTCTCTGATACTCGTGTGGGGTTTGCTGCTACGTCGCCTGCTGTTCCAAAGCTTGGGAACCAGCCCCCTCCAAATTTCAGCAATATGAAATGCTGTTTCCTTCAGTCTTTAAGCTTGTAAATAAATTGAAGTTTACATTTCTAAATGCTGGTTGGTTTTCAGTTGTACGCTGAGCGTAGTCTGCAAACAGTTTTATAACCTCCTTTCAAATAGGATATCTCGTTAAATTAAGCTTCAGCTTTTTTTTTTTTCCTGTTAAAACGGGGCTGAAGCAAACTCTGCTCCTGGCACACGTGGTAGACGAGTTTAGATTTGGAAAA
>NC_034430.1:4345784-4349168 GCF_002078875.1 Numida meleagris | reverse complement strand
TTTTTCAAGAATACCTCACTTGTGTAATAAAATCAGGACATGTGGGTGGGAGACTGACCGCTGCTTCAGCTAGATGGCTGCTTTCTCAGTACTCGTTCAGGGAGAATATAAAAAAAAAAAAAAAAAAGAGAAGAAACAAAAAAAAAAACCACCCCTTTTTGGAATGAACTTTGACTGACCCAAGACATTTGGAGAACTTTGGCACCTTGAGAAGAAGCTGAGCACCCTTTTTAAGTTCCAGGATCAAAGATGGCTGTTTGAGTCTGTGCACTAGGCAGGAATGTGAGTGGTTTCACGGCGGGTGCGTGAGAAGCGTTTGGTTTTATCAGCAGTTAGTTCGTTGTCCAGTGCCGAGCGCTCCTAGTTCAGATTGAGTGAAGTGAGAGCCTCTCTTCTGTTTGCCTGTGACCGGACTGAATATTTGACCTCAGCCGACGCGGGTCGTTGTGGATGCCCATCCCTGGAGGTGCCCAAGGCCGTGGATGGGGCCCTGTGCAGCCTGAGCTGGGGGGCAGCCCGTGGCAGGGGTGGGGGCTGGGGGGGCCCGAAGGTCCCGTCCGACCCCAACCGTTCTGTGATGCTACAGTTGTTAGATCTCAGCTAGCCCTGGGAAGCACAGCGAGAACCCTGACTCAATCTCGTGTTAAAACACCTCTGCAAAAAGAGAAAATAGAATCCTGCTAAGGGTGCAGCGCTGTCACCTGGAGCGAGGGACGTTTAAGTTCAGGACTGTTGCTTGGTGATAACTGTAAGATCAGAGTTTTGGCAATACTGTCCTATGCAGGTCTGAAAGCTGAGTCTGGAGGTTGGGCTTGATGATCTGAATTGTTATGCATGTGTCAATCAATGGGAAGATGTGCATTCTGTAGATGTAGTTCTTAAGGTGTTTTTTTGTTTTGTTTTGTTTTTTTTTTTGTTGTTCTTTTTATAAATAAAGCCTGTTGGCCACTGTTTAGCTATGTGGTGTGGAAGATTTTAAATGTAGCAAAGTTTAAAGAGTTGGGGAAGGGGATGGTTGACATTAAAATATATAAATCGGGGGGGGGGGAGGGGGGAGAATGGGGACAGAAATCCCATTTTCAAACCAGTTCTGCTTGCTTTGTGACCAGCTGGATTCTGAACAAGCTCTGGCAATCCCTAGTTAGCCCGCCACCAACGTTCCAGCAGCCCGGCTTATTGGTTATTGATCCTTGTTGCAAGTCCCGCCGTGCAGCGCAGTGCCCGCAGCTGCACCCGGAGGGCGCTGCGAGGCGGTGAGGTGCGGGCACACGGCTTCGTGCAGCTCCAGGCGCCGGTGTCAGAGTGACTTAGCCCGTATCGACAGCTTTGCTCTTCCAATGGGTGAAGGCACGTTTGTTCAGATGCGGTGTTTAACAGAACCTACCCCCCCCCCCCCGAACTACCTTTGTGGATGTGCTGTAGGATTTTTTTCTTGCTCAATAGCAAGGGTGTAACTCTGCTTTCATTTTAAGAAGGCGGGGTTTGGAGGGCATTGTATCAATACTGTTTCGACTACAAGGTTTTTTCCTTGTGCACTTGAGGAAAGATCTTGTAATATCACTTTCAGATTTTCTTATACCTTGCTATTGACGTTTTCATATTTCTATGTCTAGAGGCTGAAACTTCAATGTAAAATGTTTGCATTTGTTCCTTTTGACTTACGATGTAATTTTTGGTTCTATATTGTTAGACTTGTAATGTTTAAAACTGTATTTTATTCAATTTGGACTGGGTGTATGTCTCTAGCAATACGAGGTACTCTTTCTAAGCTGTTATGGGTGGGATAGCGGCCCCACGTTGCGATAAGATGCTGGTTGTGTACAATTTGCAATGTATTATTATTATTATTATTATTATTTTTTTTAGCCTGCAAGGATATTTTGTGTTCATGTGTCCAAAAAATAAAATAAAAAAATAATAAAAGATCGGCATTCCTGTGCCCAGTGTTGCTTTTCCTTGACGTTTCATAAAGGCAGCGCACAGGGAGCAGCCTCTAAGTGAATGTCTTAAATAATTGGAATTAAAACTCGGCTGTGTTGTGCACACAAGACGCTTATTTATGGTGTGCTGGGGTTTAGGAAGCAGTGGAGTCTATCTACCTCGAGTCATTATCCTACAATTAGTCACAAACTAATAAAGGAAAGAGCTGTTCACTCCTTCACCTTTTCTATTCCAGGTGAGGGTTTGTTGTTTCCTCAGAAAACTGCGCTCTGCTAAAAATATTACGGGGAGGACGAAAAAAGCTTTGGGACGAGGACGAAACGTGACAGCTATAAATGAAGCGGGGCCACGTCATTGCTTAAAATAACCTTCATCCTCAGCACATCCGTGCTTCCAGCTCCGTGGCTTTTGATTTTTTCGCAGCGGAGTTGAGTTCCGGCTCTGGGAGGTTTCACCTTCAGGCAAGGCCCGGGCGGTGCAGAAATAAAGGACAGCTTTATCCCTAGCGCCTTTCCCAGATGATTCAAAGGTAAAGAGCAGGATGAGAGCTACAGGACGCCTTTAAGTAACGCGTGCTTTAGCTGGGAAAGACCAACAGACAGAATGAAAAAGCTGAGGAGGCTTTGGGCTGTAGGGTCTGTGCTCAGCGAGGGTGCGGAGCTCAGAGGGGCAGGGGCCTTTCAGGAATTGACAAGGAAGATGTGATGGAGCCTCTGCTGCTCAGTAAGGTGCCGCAACTCATGGTGGTTGGATTATGCCACGTGCTGGGGCAAATTCTTCAAGTTCTGGTGTGAACCAGCGTGCAGATTCCACCTCGTGCTCTGCACTGCAGGCTCGCTGTACTCCCCACGCTCTAGGCTGGATCGGTAAGCTCAGCCTGACAGCTGCAGCAAGAACAGGCTTCGCTTGCAGTTCAGGTGCTTCCAGCACAGGTGAAGCAGAGTCTGTGTGTCCAGCGGGTGGGCAGAGCACGGTGCAGGTGAGCAGTGCGTGCTGATGCTGGTGGCAGTGACCGTGGGCTGCTGCTGCTGCTGCTCCCTGTGCCTCCTGCGCGAGCAGCTCCGCTTGGTGCCAGCAGCCCTCGCTCTTGCACAGACCCGTGAGAAGTGAGCAGTGCAAACACCTCAACACGAATTCCGCTGGCCTTCGTCCATGACCTCACACGACTAAAACCAAGGTTAAAAACCTGCTTGCATTTGCATCGGGTGGAACCAATGCTCCTGGGGCTTCCTGCTGCGCTCCAGCCGTGCCCCACCATCGCTCTTTTCACTCCTGAACCCCGCTTGGGGACGGCACCTCCGGGATGGTTACAAGGGGCCGTGTGGGCCCCGGCCCTTCTGGCCGCAGTTCCCGTTGCTCCGCCGTGGAGCAGCGCAGAGCGGCGCGGCGCTGAGCGCCCGCCCAAGATGGCGGCGGCGGCGGGGCCGTGGGGCGCCGCCTTTG
>NC_034430.1:4323525-4345631 GCF_002078875.1 Numida meleagris | reverse complement strand
CCCGGCTCGGAGCGGCGCCCGCGTGGATGGGATGGAAGCGGGACCCTCGGGAGCAGGTTGGGGCGCGGGGCGCTGCGCGGCGTTTCCCTCAGGGTTACGCGGGGCGGGAGCGCGGCCTACGGCGGGGGCTGCGGGAGCGCGGCTGTGAGGCTGCGGGGGGCCCTCCCGCTTCCCGGGCCCGGACTGGGGATGCGGGGCCGCTCCCGGCGCGGGGCGCGGGCACCGAGCGCGGCGACCCCCGGGGTTCGGCGCTCCCCGCCGCTGTCGCGTTGGCAGATGCTGCGTGCCGGGGGGCTCGGGGCCTGGAAGGGCGCGGGAGGAGCGGCGGGCCGGGCCGAGCGGGGCGGCATCCCATCCTATCCCATCCCATCCCATCCCATCCCATCCCATCCCATCCCATCCCATCCCATCCCATCCCATCCCATCCCATCCATCCCGTGCGGAGCTGCGGAGCTGCGGAGATACCGATGTCCGCGTTGCTTCGCGTGCCGGCGGCCGGAGGCTTGGGGTTGGTTTATTGTTGGCCGTGTGGAAGCTGAGGTTCAGCGCGGGGCTGCGAGGTGGAAGCGCCGTACCCCGCCTGCATCTGAGGGACGCAGGCTCACGCTGCTCGGCCCCGGCTCCGGGCTCTGAGGATTCATTGTGTCACCGCGCTTTAAAAACCCCTGGGAAGGGCCGGGGCTGCGCTGCCCGTTGGGAAGGGAGCGCTGCGTTGGGGTTCGGGCTCCTCAGGTGGCGCGGGCGTTGCTCAGAGCATCGGTTCAGCTCCGCTGTTGGGATTTGCCCTTTCCTGCCCCGAATCTGGCAGGGGGAAGTCGGCTTCGTCACGGCTGTGGTGCAGCGGGACCGCAACGCCTGGTCACCCTGTGCCGGGAAACCCCTGTCCTGGGTCAGCAGGATGAGCGCCGTGCCTCGGCATCCCCTTCTCTGTGTGCTGTGAGCCTGGTGTGCGGGGTTCAGCCGAGCTGCGTGTGCCGGGGAAATAAAGCACACGGGGAAAAAAAAACGTGCTGGGGTGTGCTGAATGTGAGAGCGTCTGGGGAGGCAGCGCGGGGAACCTGGGGAGATTTGCAGGCAAAAAGCAAAAGCAGAGGGACGTTTCCTCTGCTGGGAATGTGCACGGGGTGGCTTTGAAGCTCGGCTTGGTTTTCCCCCAACGTTCTGTGCTCTTTATCCTTTGCGAGCTTCCTAAATGCGCTTTGCTTTAACCGTTGTCTTCCTGTGCAAAACCTTGTAAAAAAAACCCAGAGCTGTTCTGGCTGTTGGATCTCTTTATCTTCAGGAAACGTGAAATCACATGAGTGTGCTTCTCGGACAGGATTATACCGAGAAACAAAGCCGGGAGCAGCACCTTGCCTGGAGGCAGAGCACGTATGATTTATCCCTGACCACTTTCTGTAGTCTGTCTCTAAACCTAGCGGAGAACAAAACAGAGACAAGTTATTGGAATGGCAGATGTTGGAAGGAAGACAAATCAGGCAGAAGAGCCCTGCTTTTTCAGCAGGGTGGCACTGCGATCGGTAACAGCTGTGTATGGGTTTTAACCTCTCTTTTTGGGAAAGCCCTGGACTGCGGGCTCACTGGGGCTGCCCCACGGACAGGGCGTACCCTCACACATGGGCACGTGAAACACGAAGGCGAAGCTGTCCTCCTCGCCTTTGTCCTGGCTCTTCCCCAGGAGCTGGAGGCTTTCTTTGTCTGCTGCTCGCAGATCTGCACTTTCTTCTCTTGTGCTTGGAAAGGCTACGCCAGCGTATGTGAAACTCTCCTGGAACAGACGGGAGAGATGTTATCTTCTGCCCTTTCTAGGCGCTGTTAGCAGAGACCCTGGGGCTCTCGGTCAGGGAGGAAACGTTCTGGATGTTCTGGATGAGCGGAGGAGGGCCTGGAGAGCAGCGCCAGCTGCCAGGCCCTAGCCCCTTGCTGCAGACACAAACGTGTGTATTTCCAGCTATCTGTTCTCTGCCGGCTGCTGTGCACTCCTCCACGTGGCAGGCATACAGCCGGGCTAGCAGCCTGCGAGGCTGCAATTGGCTTTTTCCCTCTCTGGGATGCAGAGCTGTTAGCCCTGGTGAGTCTCAGCTCTGGGGCCAGATCCCCGACTTGCTGCATTCGGAGGCAGCTCGGCTGTTGCGGTGTCAGGTCATTTATCAGACCCCTTCAGAGGGACCAGGAATGGATGTGGGGCTGGTTGAGCAGGTCAGCCCGTGTGGGTTTCGTGCCACCGATGCGTTGAGCCGTGCCTGTGCCGGTTCACAGTGCTTGTTAACAGCTGCACACAGAAGCAGCCTCGCCTGTTAACGGGAGCTGTGGTGGAGCTGGAAGCATTGCTGTTGTTCTGTTAGGATCTGCTGTAGCATCGCTACGTTCCCTTTCTGACCCAGCTGGATGTGGGCATCTTGGATAACCAACTCCTAGAAAATAAAGTGTAATAGGCTTTGGGAAGTGTTTGTAATCTGAAATGCAGCTTTGGGGTGAAGGAGGAAGCACTGCACGTGGAGTTGGCTTTTTTTCCCCCCAAACTGCAGAATTGCACAGCCCGTGGTGCAGGGGGGGTGACACGAGGGAGGCCTGCAGAGATTAGATCCAGAGAGCGCTTCTGGAAGTCTGGGCTTCGTGGGACGGTGTCTGTCATTGCTTACTTTGGGCTGCTGGTTTGGAAGATGCTAAGCTTGGGGAGCACCTAAGGAGGTCGCATGGAGAAACCTGGCTTTTGGGAGAACGCTTAATGCTGGAGTAATAGGGAAACTTCTTCCCATTTAAAGAAGGGGAGGATAAAAGGAAGGAAAGGAAAGCCTGAAGCACCCAGAAATCACGTTGTACTGCGTGCAGTGTTTTCAGAAACAAAAAGGCTGATTTCTAGCTGGCTATTTAGGGGCAGCACGTTACAGATGTTATTATTTGGAGCCCGTTCTGCTGCAAGGGAGGGAGCCGGCGCTCAGGAGGACAGGTGCTGGCACTGCTGGGAGCCGTGTCCCACTCACAGCCGGGCAGCAGACGTGTGCTGGGTGCAGATGGGGCCGCGGGGATGCTCCAGGGGCACAGGGCTGGCTCCCTGACCTGGGACAAGCGTCTCGAAGCACAGCAGATGGGGCTTCTCGTGTGATTTGCTCGGGTCCTTGAAAGGCAGAAAGCCTGGCTCTGTGCTTTGGAGCAGTGGACTTTCCCGCTGGTGCTGTCGCTCTGCCTCCTGTAGGGGAGTTTTCACTTCTTGGGGTGGTTTGTGAGGTGGATTTAGGGTGGAAAATCGTTCAGAGGATGGGCCGCGTGGTGTGTCCGGAGGCTTTTGTTGTGCCTCATCCTGGCGTACACACCGCAGCCCTGCTGCTCTCCTCTCAGCCCCAGCTTCATCTTCGCAGTGCTGGGTGTGCAGGAGGGGTGTGCAGGAGGGGGCCGTCGCAGTCTCTCTTCGGTGATAAAACTCCCTTTTGTCTCAGCCCTGTTCCCCTGGCCCCTCTCCTGAATGCAGCCTCGGAGAGGATTTAAATGACATGGTAATTTCATGCCTTCCCACCGGTGCCTTGGCCCGGGCAGCTGTTGGTCAGTGGGTCGCGTTCGCCAGCTGTTACAAGAAATATCAGCAGCAGAGTTTATTCCAGCACTGATGACCCCAGATGGACTCTCGCCCTGGCAGCGCTGCCCGGTGCTGCTTCCATGCATCCAGCCAAGGCGCTCCTGCACCCTGCGGCCCCGGGGCATGGCTTTGTGTGCGAAAGTCTGTGATTCCTCCCAGGCTGCTGAATTTATAATGGCAGGCGGATTTTATACCGCTCACTGGCTGCATTGTGCTGCAGGAACAACACCGGCCCTGCAGCCCCTGGCCCTCGGCGCGCTCATTTACATGACAAAGTGGGAGTCTGTGCAGCTTTGCCATGGAGAGTCGAGGTATGCAGAGAAACCCCTCTGTCTGGGGCTGTTTGGGTCACTTTTTAACGAGGCTCCTTCCACCCAAGAGGGACTCGCGCGCTTTTTCCGCCGGCCCCTTTCCTGCAGAGCTGCCCTTCCCCTGCTCTCCTGGGACAAGACAGCAGTGTGGGGGCTTGGCGGGGGTCTGTCAGGCACTGGTCTGCCTCGAGCACTTGCACCTTGGCTGTGGCATGGGGCAGGGTCTGGCCAACACGCGGGTTCCCTTCGGGGGTCTCTGTCGTGTGGGTTGAAGTGCACAGAGCCCAGCTCACAAGGCGGTTCTGGGGCCGTGGAGGCTGTGTGCCCTGCGTTACTGCTCTCAGAAATAGTGATGTCCCGGGTAGGCAGCGCTGTGCCAGCCGTTGGGCAAACCCTACGAGGTAACAGCTTTTTGAAAACCTTTGGAACTCAAAGTAATTTGGAAAGGGAAAGTAACTGTCATCCTTCCTTTGGTGGAGGGGTGAAGCAATAGCGAGCCCGGGGCTGGGCTGCAGTGGGCAGCTGCTTCAGCTCCTCGTGATCAGGGACCTCTGTGATCTGCAGTCACCGAAATGAAACCCTCTGACGTGCCATAGACAGCAGCTTTCCCATCCTTGATGCTGATCTGCTTTGCTGCCCTCATCTTCGTGGAGCTGTGCTCTCCATCAGGGATGTCCGGTTAAGTTACATTGCATTAGCGATGTTCCATGGCTTATGTTGAACTCCTGAGCCAACTCTTGTGTTGCTTGAGGCTGGCTCCTTACTCTATGATTCACGATCTTAATTGTGAGGGTTTATGCTCAGGTGAGAGCGTGCGTGTGGCAAAGCGTTCTTTATGGACTGACTCGTGTGGTGCTGCATTGGGGGAGACTTTGGGGGTGTATTCTATGGCGATGCCTGGGATGTTTTAGGGAGGATGGAGTCTGGGTTGTGGGGAAGTGGAGGGCAGGGGTCTGCAGCACAGCAGCTCCTGCTGTCCCCTCTGTCCCCGGCTGTGTCAGCTCTCTCGGGGACCCAGGGCACCCGCAAGCTGCTGTGAGAGGGAGCTACGCCGGGGGCTGCCGTCCTGCTCCTGTGTGGCTGCTGGGGTTGTCTCGTGGGTCAGAAGGTCCAGAGAAGGCCCTGGCAGCTGTCTGAGAGCAGGGTGACTGCTGCAGGGGTGGAAGAGAGCTGTGCACCTCGTGAGGGGCCGCGTGCTTTGTGCTCGAGAGGCAGAGCAGGGAAGTGGAGGCTCCATGAGCGCTGGCAAATACCTGTAGTTGGTTGCTGACTCTGATTTAAAAACGCTTGATCTCGTAGCCAGGGTACTGGTGATGGCCAAGAAACGTTCATCATGTGGAGACATGAATTATACTGCGAGTAGTTCATCAGAAAATCAGCTTCTCAAAGCGAGCTGCTTCTGGAGTGGCACACAGCTTATCCCTCCCGCTTTGTTCCCATCCACCCCTCTCCTCTGTCCATCTGCAGCGTGAGTTTTCACACGGAGCTAACTGGAGCTCGGGGCTCACCTGCTCAGAAGCAATAGCAAAGAGCAGGTGGTGCGGCTGGCTGGCCGGGCACTGAACCCAGGGCATGATTGCAGGCTCAAGCTGAAATCAGCAGACTGCCAGCAGCATCGTGCAGTTACAGCTGTGCTGGCCCTGGGTGCATTCCGGGGGTGTCCTGCTGGAGTCCTGGGGCACAGCGGCATGTCATCCACAGAAAATCTTGCAGAGATCAGGTGCAAAACCGAAAGGGAGATTTGGAGTTTAGGTTGCTGACCTTGCATTCTTCTTCTTCCAGTATTTTTAGCCTGGGATTATAATTTGGATTTAAATGGAAATTGGTTGGGAGTGAGGAGTGGTAAGAGCGCCATGTGTTATGGATCCTAAATTGGAGCTGGGATGCTGTTTGGGGTTGGCTTCGACAGTTGGCCATGCAGATGGAGCGCTCTGAATATCTTATCTGCTGTATCTCTGCACCCGGCCCAGCTGGTTGAAGACCTCGCTAGGTTTTGAGAAACAAATAAGATTCAAACTGGGAAAGTGGGAAGGGAGCAAGGAGAGTAGATCTTGCTTCAGAAAGCAGCGGTGTTACGGTCCTGGCTTGGTACTCATCCTTCATCTCCAGCTCCAGATCTTAGTAAGTCAGTAAATGACGTGTAATAATGTGAGAAAAACCACTGCATCCCCTTTACAGATTTGGGGCCCACGCTGAAGTGGGGATTGGAGGTATTTTTAGCTGCTTCCCAGAAGGAAGGTGCCCAGGGAAGCTCCTTCCACCTCGAGCTGTGCTGGTCCTAGCTGTGCAGCTGCTGCTTCGGGCACGGGGTGTGAGTTTGGGATGCGGTAATGGGAGGGCTGTGGGCTCTATCATCCATCTGCCTGGTTTCTGGATTTTCAGCCCTCCTGACCCTTTGCTTTCTCTCCTAACAGCTGCAGGCGCATACCTGCCACCCTTGCAGCAGGTATTTCAAGCGCCGCGTCGGCCCGGGATAGGAACCGTTGGGAAACCCATCAAGCTCTTAGCCAACTACTTTGAAGTGGACATTCCCAAGATCGATGTGTATCATTATGAAGTGGATATCAAGCCCGACAAATGTCCACGCAGAGTCAACAGGTAAGGCAAGTATTAGAGGCTTTGGCGCTCGTTCCCTGCTTCCAGTTTCCTTGCAGTAAGTACCTTTCTTCCTCCTCACCGGTGGAAACCATCAGGGTGATGTTGGCTGTGGTTAACTTTGCCCCCTCTGTGCTGAGGTGGAAAAGCAGTGTTCAGTGGTGTTGGAAGCAGTTCTGGTGCCCTGTGGCCTCTGGCCCGGGTGTGCTCATGCCCAACAAACACCTGGACAGTGCCGAGTTCGGTCGGTGCCGTCTCAGCCCCACGTGCCTGGAGCCCTTCTGTGCTGAAGTCACAGCACTGCCCAACATGTGCAGCTGGCTGAACCTTGTGAGCTGTGCTTGTGCAGCAGTGTTTGTTCCTGATAGCTTAGAAGGTCCTGAACTTAGCACACCCTCCTGCTTCTGCAAAGCAGCTGTGCTATTTTGGCAACAATCACAGAATTTAAGAATAGTAAGCCCCAGACCTTGGCCCATTGCATGCTTTTTTTTTTTTTTTTTTTTTTCCTCCTTTCTTTTTGACACCCTTTTCACTCTCCTTCCCTCCTGCCCAAAGCAGCCTGGGTAGCTCTGTGCCTCAGAGGTCAGCGAGCAGATGCTGTAGCTGCTGTTTCCTATGTTCTTGGCGGCTTATGTCCATGGAATGTGCCACAGGTTTGCAGCCAGCTACTGCATGCTGTGTAAACTTGTTCTGCTGAAACTGATTTAACAAGCTGTGGGGCAAGGCATGTAGGTGTTGTGTGGGTGCCCTCTTGCCTTGGGAAAGACCTGGCTCTGCCATTCCTTGGCCTGCTGCACTGCAGTGAGAGCCCAAAGGTGCCTGAGGTGGAAAAGCTCAGCACCTGGCAGGTTGCACATTCTTCACATTAGGCTGTGAAGAAACTGGCAAACCAAGCCTCGCTCCTCTCTCCCCTGTGCCTTTCTTTCTTGCCTCTGCTTGTCTGTGTAGGGAAGTCGTGGAGTACATGGTACAACACTTCAAACCTCAGATCTTTGGTGACCGGAAGCCAGTCTACGATGGGAAGAAAAACATTTACACTGTTACGGCCTTACCCATTGGAAATGAGAGGGTAAGAGTGGGACGGGGTATCCCCGTGGCATGCCTTGTGCATGGGAAAAACCGACTGAAAATGAGCCACCTCTCCTTCTGCTGTGACCACTAAGTCCTGTGCCAATGCCATGATTGCTTCCCTTCCCTTCTGCACCCAGGTTGACTTTGAGGTGACAATCCCAGGAGAAGGCAAGGACAGGATATTTAAGGTCTCTATCAAGTGGATGGCCATTGTGAGCTGGCGCATGCTCCACGAAGCCTTGGTGAGCGGGCAGATCCCTGTCCCTTTGGAGTCTGTGCAGGCACTGGATGTGGCCATGAGGCACCTGGCTTCCATGAGGTACGTGCACGTGGCTGGGGGTGCTTCACAGTCGCTGCCTTGCACTGATGTGGTTGGGGCCTGTTGCTCATTGTGCTGTTTCCTCTGGTTTGCAGGTACACCCCCGTTGGCCGTTCCTTCTTCTCCCCACCTGAAGGTTACTACCACCCCCTGGGAGGCGGCAGGGAGGTCTGGTTTGGTTTCCACCAGTCTGTCAGGCCTGCCATGTGGAAGATGATGCTCAACATTGATGGTGATGTATTTTTCATGCCAGCAAAAACACTTTGCTCTCAAGCATGCCTGGCACAGCACAGCCACATTCGCTCACAGAAGGCAGCACAGGCTAGATCTTAGCACTTTAGGTTGGGGGCTTTTTGCTTATGTTGATGGGCTCCCAGTATGCAGTGCTGAATGGGATGGGGTGGGGGTCTGCAGTAAGGAACTGCAGCACTGGGGCTGGGTGTGCTTGGGGAGGCAGGATCTTGCCTGCTCTTGGGTCAAGTCTATCTGTTGGAGGAGAGCAGAGACACATCATAGTATCTGTTCCTCAGTTTCTGCAACGGCCTTCTACAAAGCCCAGCCTGTAATTGAATTCATGTGTGAGGTGCTGGATATCCGGAACATCGATGAACAACCGAAGCCACTGACAGACTCGCAGAGAGTGCGTTTCACCAAGGAGATCAAAGGTAGAGCCTCTGGGCAGTCCTAGGGGGCCCTGCTGCAGTGCTGCCCCCAGCCTGGCGCTGCTGCAGGCTGGATTTGGCAAATCAACTTATCTCCTGCCCTGGCACCAGTGGGGGAATGCAGGGTTTGCACCTTTAAGACACTGACTGGGGCACTGTTGCCTCCCTTGCTGCATTTCACAGGCATCCGCGAGCATACCCACTCTGCAAACAATTTATTATTTAAGGAGGGTGTTTGTAGTGTCATGGGGAGCTTGGGCAAAAGGGAATCATTCCTGCACTTACCAGTGGCTCTGCTGTGTCTTTCTGTCTTGCATCAGGTTTGAAAGTAGAGGTTACCCACTGTGGGCAGATGAAGAGGAAATACCGTGTGTGTAACGTTACCAGGCGGCCAGCCAGCCACCAGACGTAAGGCGGGTGGGAAGATGCCCTTGGAAAAATCTGAACTGTGCTCCTTTTTAGCAGCTGCTGTTAGTGTTAGGAAGAGCTGGAGGGAAAACTCCAGCCTGTGACAGTAAAAGGAGATGTGCTTGGCACTCTGCAGCAGTCTTGGGCACAGTAGCTCGCGCTGCTCTGCGTCACGTGCTGTGAATGCGGGTGGGATGGAGAGGAGGGTGGGAGTGGAGAGGATGCTTTGCCTGGCAGACAGCACGCTGCAGAGGGCGGGAGCTAACATGCCAGGAATTGTCCTAGTTTTTACCTCTGAGTTTGGTTTTCTTCTTGCTGAAAATAGACGCTGCCAAAGCAGAAGCTTTGTCAGGGGATAAAGCGATCCCCTACCTTAAAATCGTTTGCATGTGCCTGGGAGGACTGAGTTGGCCACGGAGTCCTTCTGTGCTGAGGAGTGTGGGCCAAGAGCAGCCCATCCTGCTCCGGGGCTGTCCTGCTCCCCATGGGGCTGTGTGGACTCCCACAGGGTTGGGGCTGCAGAGGTGCCCTCAGTGCTGAGCTGTCTGCACGTCTGCTCCATGCTCTTCCCCTGTGCCTGTAAATGTTCAGGACCTGGTTAACCTTTGCCTGAATCCCAGCTCAACTCCCAAAGAAGGCACCAAGCACAGAAGTCCTTCTGAGTGCCATGTGGCTGTATTTATGTACCTAACAGCGGCATGTGTGGCATGTCCTGTAATAAACATTTGCCCTGATTAGCTGGATTAGTGAGGAAGAGCTTTATTTAGAGATCACAGCCTTAGACTGGGATCAGAGTATTCCTGTCTTGATTTCTGAAAATACTTCTGTTCTGCTTCTTATTTTCTTGAGCGGGAGCCTGCCAGTTCCCTCTCTTCTCAGCCAGAGTAAGTAGTGCTTGAGGTTTGGAAGTGTCTGTTTTGAGTAGGTGCATCCTTCGTGTCCTGCCTCTGCCAGGTTTCCCCTGCAGCTGGAGAGCGGTCAGACAGTGGAGTGCACAGTGGCTCAGTACTTCAAGCAGAAATACAACCTGCAGCTGAAATACCCTCACCTCCCGTGTCTCCAGGTTGGCCAAGAGCAGAAGCACACGTACCTGCCCTTGGAGGTGAGTTCCGGCTTCTGCACCACTGAGCATTCCAGCTTTTGGGTACGGAGAAAAGCAAAAGTGGCGTGGCCTCTGGTCTTTGCTGGCAAGTGCATGACAGTGTTCTGCAGCTAATGTGTAATGGGTGCTAACTACTGCAATGTTGACCTGGTGGGAGTTGCTGCTAAGAAGGAGGGATGAGACCGTGCTCATGCCATAAAGATGCCGCTCTCCTGCAGCTGCAGGTTTGTCACCAGCAGTGACGCAGGGTAGGTTGGCTGTGGTCCTCTGTGCCTCGTATGTTTTTAACACGTAGCTGTTTGCTTTCCTCTGCACACAGGTGTGTAACATCGTGGCAGGCCAGCGGTGCATCAAGAAGCTCACAGACAATCAAACATCAACCATGATAAAAGCAACGGCCAGGTCTGCCCCAGATAGGCAGGAGGAGATCAGCCGCCTGGTACGTGCCCCCGTGGCAGGGGTCGGTGTTGAGCTGGGGCTCTGGTGTCAGGCTGTGCTCCGTGTCAGCGATGGACAGTGCCTCGCTCTGGTCCTGCTCCTAAGCTGCATAGCAGGAGGCAGTTGTGGCCTGCTTAGAAGATGCTGGTGGGGTTAATAGCTTGGTTATTCGTCTTCAACTGAATCCCCCATCGTAGGCACCTGCATGTCATGGACACTTGCACAGGAGAATGCGGCTCAGAGTGACAGGGAAAACTCAAATGCAGCAAATTCAGGTCCTCACGTTCAAGCAAACTGACACAAAGGGAGCTGCACTAAAAACAGAAAAGCAAATTAGAGAAGTGACTCCAGCTCCAGATGTATGTGGAGACTGCGTGTTATCAGCCTGCTGTATGGGAACTCTATGTCTGCAGGTCTCCTAGGGGCAAGCAGGGGAATGAGAAACCTGGCTCTGGCAGCGGCTGGGCAGGAGCTGCGTAGCAGTGCTGTTGTGACCCAAACAGATGTCTCTGGGCTTTGGAAGCTGGGGATGCTTGATTTTCCTTCCGGGACTTTTGATAACAGTATCTCACTGTCCGAACTTTCCTGGTGGTGCCTTAAATCTTAGGAGCAGGCTCTGCTCTTGGTTACATCAGTCAGTTCGTTCAGAGCTTGGGTCCTCCACAGGTCAGTTTGGAAGGCAGAGTTTGGCCCTTTGTGTTCAATCCCTTACCCTTCCCTACCAAGAGGAATTCAGCTTTGTAGAGAACGTAACTTGAGGTGCCCGTGTTTCCTTTCAGCTGAACGCTGCATGGCATGAAGCAGTTGGTCTCATTCCTTCCCACTTGCCCTTCCTTCCCCCTGCAGATGAAGAACGCCAGCTACAACCTGGATCCGTACATTCAGGAGTTTGGGATCAAGGTGAAAGATGACATGACAGAGGTGACAGGGAGGGTCCTGCCAGCGCCCATTCTGCAGTATGGAGGCAGGGTAAGCAGGGCTGCGCTGCCGGGCTGGTTGGCTGCAGTGCAGGGATGGATGCTCCCACAGTGGAAAACACTGTTCTTGACTAAAACTTGTGCTACCTTCAGATTTATGGGTTAGAGATGGAATTTTTTTATTAGAGCACCTCAGGGTTTTTTTTTGCAGTATGACTTTTCTGAAGGTTGTAACCGTAAGTCATGCAGTGACAAGAAAGCGGGCTGAAAGGGAGAGGGATATTCGGGGTCAGGCTGTGGTTCTGCCACGGTCTGCGTGGTTGACGTGTGGTTGAGGTTTGTGCCCATACCCAGAAAGACGCGTGGTTCCCAGGGCTCTCTGCCTTGTGGTGCCACGTGAAAGCAGCTCAGGTGAATTTTCCATCACCTTGGAGGAGCTGAAATTCTTAACTATCCATCACCGAGAGCCACAGTCATCCGTGGAAGAGCAGGGAGCAGCTTTCAGCGAGCACAGCTCTTAAGGGCGTGCAGCTTCACGACGGGGAGTGCAGACACGGCACACGCACTCCCCAGGGGCTGCCGGCGTGGGGCCAGTCCCACTCCCTGCCTCGAGGACGTGGCCCCTCGGCGGCAGCGCTCTGACCGTCTGTTTGCCTTGCAGAACCGGGCCATTGCAACTCCCAACCAAGGCGTGTGGGACATGCGAGGGAAGCAGTTCTACAACGGCATTGAGATCAAAGTCTGGGCGATTGCTTGCTTTGCCCCGCAGAAGCAGTGTCGAGAAGAGGTGCTGAAGTAAGGAAACGGGCAGCCCGTGAGGGTGGGAAGAGGCAGAGGGAGCTGTGTTGGCGTGCAGGGCAGCCACTGCTGTCTGCAGCCTGAGGCTGAGCTTCCCTTCTCGCTGACATTGGATCTGCGTGTGGCTGAACTGCTTGCTGCTACAAATTTGATCCAGGTTCAGGCTGGGTGTTCGGTGTTGTTTCTTGTTAGTTTATCCGGAGTGCGTGACTGTTTATCCTGGCAAGGCTGAAGTTAGCACATCGTCACTCTAACGCATGCGGACTGACAGTCGCTCTTTCCTCACTCTGTCCTTTGCCATCAGGTGTCTTGTTCTGATGCTGCCAGCCCTAGAGGCAGGGATACTGTACTGAAGCCTTCTAACCTGAATTTCCTCAAGGAGAAGATGGATAAGATTGTCAGAGATACTTAGTTAAAAGTTTCTGCAATACCCCAGGAGCTCAGAATCGAATTTAATTTGGCTAATGAACTTTCTGTCCCACTTTACTCCAAGATTTACTTCGGAGTGGTTTCCTTTGGGCTGTGACATCACTGGGTCTCTACATCCTCGGATTGCCCTTTGCTATCTCCCTGTCTACCAGGTTAACCAGTATTTACCCCTGGAATGAGATGCCTCTCCTCTTGGTGCTTCAATGACACACAGCCCCTTCTGGAACAGGATGCTTCCTGCATGGATTACACTAACATGCCATGGGTTTTTATTACACAGAAGTCCTAGGCTTTTTGAAAAGCTTTGGTAGCTTAGAGGTTGTCTGATTTGATAGCAAAGTGATGCTGAGCAGAGAGAGTTTATTTGATTTAGAGAGCAAGCACCTTGGTTTTGAATTCTGCTGGGGACCCAGGTTTCTGCTGACTGAGGGTGGATGCATCGAGGCAAGCATTCTGTGTGGCTCTCCTGGCTGTGTTTAATAGTGACATTGGGGATGGTTCGGAGCAGCTCAAAGCCTCTACATCTGCCATAACTGTGTGCAGGTGGGAGTAACGCTGCACTCTCCTTATGACCCCTTCAAGATAGGCTCTCCCACAGGCAGAGCTGGGAGCTCCATGCACCCCTGGGCTCTCCCTGCATCAAATTTATCCTTGGCAGTCTGTAGCGTAGCTGACCTTGTGTGCAGCCAAGCTCTTTGGTTTGGTAAGTGCAGGCAGGTCTTGGCCTTGCAAAATACCTGGAAATCAACCTTTCCCAGAGAACAGGTCTGCTCCCCTGCTCCTGATTTCTAACTAGGAATAGCTTACAGCTCCTTCAGTCCTCAGGAAAAGTCTTTATTGTGGGTAAGAGAGCACTAAGAGAGGACGGCCAGGCTGGGGCCGCCCAGCTCTAGTTTGTGTTGGCCTTCTGCTGGCATTCACCATGTGGGCTGATTTTTCTCTCCTCCCGGGCACAGGAACTTTACAGACCAGCTGCGCAAGATCTCCAAGGACGCAGGGATGCCCATCCAAGGCCAGCCCTGCTTCTGTAAATACGCCCAGGGTGCAGACAGCGTGGAGCCCATGTTTCGGCACCTCAAGAACACCTATTCAGGGCTTCAGCTCATCATTGTCATCCTGCCAGGAAAAACACCAGTGTACGGTGCGTCTTGGGCAGGGGCAGGTGGGGAAAGGAGAAGGGTTTTGCCCTGGCTGGGGGTGGCTGGCTCTGTGCCTTCCACTTTCTCCCCCCATTTTTGAAGGCGATGCTGAAAGCCGTGCTTTGCTGATTGCCTGCCCATTCACATGCTTCCTCTGCCCGCAGCTGAGGTGAAGCGTGTTGGGGACACTCTCCTGGGAATGGCCACGCAGTGTGTCCAGGTCAAGAATGTGGTGAAAACCTCCCCACAGACCCTTTCCAACCTCTGCCTCAAGATCAACGTCAAGCTTGGCGGGATCAACAACATCCTAGTGCCTCACCAGCGGTTCGTACGGCTACTGCCTGTCGCGGCTGTAGGGCTTGTGTCCCATGTCCCTCCTGCTGTCCCTGCCCTCAGACTGTCCAGTACTTTGTAGATGTGTAAAGCAGCTCCCTGAAATGAAGGCCTCTAGCCCATCTTGCCTCCTGACGAGCTGTCCGTGTGCCTGTGCACATGCTAGAGCCTGGAGGTTGGGAGATGTCCTCTGGCAATCTGCTCATCTCTGTTGGGCTGTGCATTGCCCTGAGATGCCCCCAGGAGGCTGACTGCTGCTTTCTCTTCTTTCCCACCAGCTCTGCTGTCTTTCAGCAGCCAGTGATATTCCTCGGGGCTGATGTCACTCACCCACCGGCTGGAGATGGGAAGAAACCCTCTATAACAGCTGTAAGTTCCCGTTCTGGGTCTGGGCTTGGTGTTGCCTGGTAGACTTGCAGAGAGGCAGGAACTGAGCAAGACTTGTGTGCTACTTCACCACTGTTCCCACGGTGACCCTTCTCAGGGTGGCCCCATGCCCTGTGGGCACCTCCTGGGAAAGGGGGGAACACCTGAAGGTGCCGCTCTCTGCAGAGGGGTTGTGTTTTGGGGGAGCTGCTGGGAGAGCTGGGAGCTGCCAGCAGATGGGGCTCGCGATGTGCTGAGCCCTGCAGCGCTGTCAGACGGCCGTGCAGGGAGCTGGGTGCTGCCATTGCGCTCGCTGGGGCTGGAGGCATCCCCAGCTCTTGCATGGCAGCCCTAGGAGGCACCTTCCCCAATGGGAGAGTGGGGGATTTGGGAATGGGAGAAACGGAGTGGCTGTGCTTACTCACCCCAAGCACACAGTGAGCATCCATGGAGGGAGTGACGTGCTGCTCACGTGCTGCTGGGGCTGGCTGGCTGCTCGTGCTTTTTGGTGAGGCTCTGACAGGTTGCCTTGCTCTTGTTGCAGTGAAGGAGAGTGTCAGGTTCTCGTCGCGTCTGTTTTAATTAAGCACGTCAGCATTTTCCTATTAAGTTCTTAGCTTTCCAGGACTCGTAGCTCAGGTTTTCCTTGGCATGCAAATGTCTTTGGAGAATTGTTTTTTTCTTAATTAAAAGGGGTTGGGAAATGCTTTTGGCTGTTTGTTCATAGGTGTGGGTGGGACAGAACAGTCTGTTTCCTGGTGGCGGTGCTTCCACTCTGAAAACATTCTCTGTGTCTTTCTGTACAGAACCACTGTGGAGTTTTAGTCTTAATTTCTATAAAAGCTTTTTCTGATCCGCAAGGGAGGAGGGTAGAGCCTCCAGATGGCCTTGTTCTTCTCCTTGGTTTGTTGTTAATCAGACCACAGAAAAGGGCCCATCACAGGGGCCAAAGGAAACATTTCTGTTGAGCGTTTCAGCAGGCCAAAGCCTAGAGCTCCTTTCGCTAAGCAAAAGTGAAACCGGTGCTGAGTGCAAGGGCCAGGGGGCAGGAGCATTGCTGTGCAGGATGTGTGCCTGCAGTGCTTTCCCTGCCCTGCTGGGTGGGACGCAGACCACGCAGCAGTGTCCCCGCCAGCCTTGCAGCAGTCGGGCAGCACATCATGCTGTGTGGGCCAGAGCCCGCCCCGGCACCACCTGTGACTCACGCCATGCCTCCGCCCCTGCGGCACGGCCGAGCCTGGCTGCACCGGCTGCTTGTTGCCTGACATCTTTGAGGTCTGCCCTCTGGATGGGTCTGCCCGGCTGTGATGGGTGACTCCCTGCTCAGCAGCTGCCACGAGGTGACTCATCCCACCGTGTCCTTGGGGGGGGGGCAGACTGCCGCCGTCTGGGGCAGCTCCGCTGTCTGTGACTGAGCAGAGCGTGGGGACGTGATGCTGGCAGAGGCTCCTTGCAGACATTTTCCCTGGTTCATTTGAGCAGAGAGCCTCTCGGCGCCCCTGTGTGGGCAGGGCCCTTGTGGTTTTGCTGCGGTTGGAGAGCTAAGAGCTGGTATCAGAGCTCAGTCTAACTGTAATAAAGACTTAAGCAGCTTTTGCAGCAGCGGCGTGGCAATGGTAGGTGAGGCTTTGTACCTGGGGATGTCATTGCCCTGATGACACAGCAAAGCAGGGTTCAGCATGATGCTGGTGTTCATGGAAGCCAAAAATCTTAAGTGAGGGATGGAGAGCGAAGTGTGAACACAGGCAGAAATGGCATCTCCCTTTCAGTCCTCTGCAGTTGAGCAGGAGTGTGGGAACAGAGCAGAAACAGCCCCTTCTCACCCCACGCAGCCACGTGGCTCGGCAGTGCCCGCCAAGTCATCTCGCTGGAACTTCCCATAAGTGCCACAAAGGACTCTAGAGAGCATGAAACTGGGATGTGGCTACCACCAGGGTTGTCCTTTCTAGGCTGCAGTTGCATGCTTGATATTTGCTGTCCCATCTCCCGATCTCTGAGCTCGAGGTGCTCTGCCCACAGTCAGCCGTGGGCGTTTGAAACAGAGGATGGGAAAGTCCCACATCCCCTTCATCCATGCTGCGGTAACGCGTGGGCCTGGCCCACCCCTGTCCCTGCAGGTTGTGGGCAGCATGGACGCCCACCCCAGCCGGTACTGTGCCACGGTGCGTGTGCAGCGTCCTCGCCAGGAAATCATCGAGGACTTGTCCTACATGGTGAGGGAGCTCCTCATCCAGTTCTACAAATCCACGCGCTTCAAACCCACCAGAATCATCTTCTACCGTGACGGTGTTCCCGAGGGGCAGCTCCCCCAGGTGAGGACCCCTTGCATCTCCCCCAGTCAGTGGAGCCAGCGCGCGCTTTTACTCAACGAAGCAGGCCAGCGAGGGGCTTCAAGGCCCGGAGTTTGCCTTGCTCACACGTGTGTTGCCTGAAATGGTGGGGTTTGGCTGAAATGCTTTGGGTGTTACTGGTGGTGGTGGGCTGATTCTGGAGCTGAGCCACAGCCTTGCAAAGCCGGTGCTGGGCATCTGGCAGTCGCTCAGGACATGCTTAGCAGACAGCTGGTGCTTTGAAGCTTCCCCTGAGGCTAGGTTTGAGCACCGTCCTCTTTTCCCACTTGTGTCTGGGGATGCACAGTGCTGAGGAGTGCTCATGGGTGGCAGTGTAAGATCTCTTGGTTCTGCCTGTGGGTTAAGCCTAAAGCTGCACTAGCTGCTGCAGGCTCCCGAGGGTGCACGGAGAAGGCTGGCTGCAGACTCAAGCTGACGTGTCCACTCACTTCACGTTGTCTGTCTCTCTAGATCCTTCACTACGAGCTCCTAGCAATCCGAGATGCCTGCATCAAACTGGAGAAGGATTACCAGCCTGGCATCACTTATATCGTTGTCCAGAAAAGGCATCACACCCGTCTCTTCTGCGCAGACAAGAACGAGAGGGTGAGTGCCAGGCCTGGAGAGGGCTGCTTCATTGCCAGCTTTTAGGAGGAGCCAGCCTTGGACTTTTTGAGTGCAGAGCTCACCACTGGCAGGCAGAGCACCTTCTGGAATGAAATGTGCTGCTCAGTTGATTCCTGTATCCTTGTAGATTAGGCTTCTTCTAGAAACGCAGACAGCTGTTTGCTGTTACTATGAGTTACTGGCTGCTGATGATCCTGGTGACTCTCTTGAAATAGCCTCTGTCAGCTTGAAAACATCTGTTGTTTTGGTGATAGCTGTAGTCGCTGACGTCGTGACAGGATGAATAACCCCTTGCTTGCTCACAGCTAGTTTGTGTGCATTGTGCTGCTCAGTAACTCATTGCTCATCGTAGCTTTTCCTAGATTTGGTCTAAATCTAGGGTTAAAATCTAGTCTAACTGGACTCAGGCTCTACCTGAGCATGAACGCTTAGTCTTGGGACCAAAGGGCCATTTTTGATCATGGCATTAAGTCCCTGTTATTTTGTGGCAGAAGCTCCAATGTGTGCTGTCTGTAGAGATCCCTGGCGTTTTGCTTCACTTAATCCTCATTTCTGCAGCAGGATGGGCCGTGCCCAGCCCTCACCCTGCCTGTTCTCCTTTTGATGTAGTTTGCTCTGTGTGTATGTCATGCCTGGTGTTGATGCTGGCAGAAAATGCTGGCAAGCTCGTTGCGACAGGGAGCAGAGCAGGATGACCTGATTCTGTTCCCTTGTAATCAAATGGCTGTACACAGTGCTTTCCAGCAGAGACATGGAGATAGGGACCCTGTGCTGTGGCCCTGGTGCAGGGCAGCTGGTACAGACAGCGCTCTGGGCAGCAGGAAATAGCCAAACTCTGCAATGCTTGGATCTCTTTCTTTTCTCTGTAGATTGGGAAGAGCGGGAACATCCCAGCAGGAACAACAGTGGATACAAACATCACCCACCCTTTTGAGTTTGACTTTTACTTGTGCAGTCATGCAGGCATTCAGGTACTGTGCTGCAGGGCTGGCCGTTGTGATGCGTTGTTTTCCTTTGGTTGTTGCTGCAAATTGCACTCTCGTGCATCTGAAGGGCCCTTCCTGGAGACATGGGTGGTTTGATTCAGGCTGCCATCGTGACGGTTTGTCCTTGCAGGTGCCAGGACGGCTGCTGCGTTACGTGGTGTGTACTTGGCTTCTCTGCTGGAGCCAGAGATCTCTGAGAATTTCCTTCTCTGGAGCAGCCAGTTCAGCAGCTTGTCAGATGGTGCCAGGCACGCAGGGCTCGCTGGTGTGCCTGGTCATCAGCAGGGACCTGCTGTCTGGGGTGGGCGGGATTGCTGGGGCCAGCCGTCCCTGGAGGAGGTGGCTTGCTTTGCAGCTGCCTTTCATCAGGCAGCCAAGATTAGTCAGAAACCATGCAGAAGAAATTGCGCTCAATCTACAGCTGCTTCCACAAGGGAGGCTTTTTGGCATTCACTCCTCCTGCAAGGACAGCAGGGAGCTGGCTCGGTTTGGTTGGGAGCTACGGGGGAGCTCTGTACTGGTGCGATGTGCGATGCAGCGGGGCTGCGTGGTGCTGGGAGCCTGGGCAAGCAGCACAGAAGCGCCAGCAGTGCCTGGGTGTAGTTTACGCTTCAGTGCAAAGTGCTTTCCTGCCCGGTCACTTGCAGGGTTCCCAAATGAAAGAAGCGTGGGCCCCTCTCCTACTGAGATTGTTTTGGTTTTTGTTTGAGGGGGAGGGTGACCAGGATGCAAGGCAGCTGTCTGCGGCTGCCTGATCTCCGGGCACAGGCAGCACCTCTCACACACAGCACACCCTCTCCTTGCAGGGTACGAGCCGGCCCTCCCATTACTACGTGCTCTGGGATGACAACCGGTTCACCGCAGATGAGCTGCAGATCCTCACGTACCAGCTGTGCCATACCTATGTGCGCTGCACCCGCTCGGTCTCCATCCCGGCCCCGGCGTACTATGCCCGACTGGTGGCGTTCCGAGCGCGGTACCACCTCGTGGACAAGGAGCACGACAGGTGAGGGGGCTGTGCCCACGGTCCCAGGAAGGGCAAACCCTGGGGGAGGGCATTGGGGCCCGAGCACCTTGCTTTTGTGCCGCTCGCTGAGCTGCTCAGCAGGAGGAGACCCTTGGTTGAGAGTGGCCCGCCCATAGCTACATCCTCTTAGGTCCCAGTCTCGCAGGGGATGGGGATCAAGGGGGGTGAAATCCCGTCCTGGGCATCCCTGGGGTGTTGTTTGAGCATTGCCACGCACCTCAGGGTGCCGGAATCCCTGCAGTGCTGGGCTCGGCTCACACGTAGCACAGGGGACAAGTGCAAGCAGTGTCCAGCACAGCAGACTTTGATATCAAAGGGGGTTCTCAGTGTTCCTGGGTGGGGGGAATATTGAGTAACTACACAATTATTTTCTTGCACTTTCAGTGGCGAGGGCAGCCATATATCCGGACAGAGCAACGGCAGAGACCCCCAGGCCTTGGCAAAGGCTGTGCAGGTTCATCAGGACACTTTACGTACCATGTACTTTGCTTGAAAGCCTAACTTTTGTTACCTCACTCAAGAAAGCTTTCAGATTTGTAGGAGCCATACAAAAAAGGAAGCATTGGGACACCTTGTTTTTTTTTTTTTTTTCCAATGAGAAATCACTGCAGGGCAGGCAGCGTCGATTCGAGGCAGGAGACCAGCACCACCGGACAGAACGATCCAACACCTTTGTAGGATTGAAAGAGACTGATTATTTTTTTAATTTTTTTCTGGCTTTGCAAAATTTTGACCTGACCAAACTCACGAAGGCATTCAAGGAAGGGATAAAAGTCCCAGGAGGCGGAAGCAGGTTTTCATGTTTAAGATGCAATACTATAGACTCCTGACTGTGACATGGCGGATTTGGTCCTCCGTTGCCCACCAGGCGCTGGTAGGTATTTTTTGTGGGGGTTGGGGGGAGGGGATTTTTAGAGCCTTAAAACAGAAGACTAGATTTATAAAACTAATATTTTAGAATATGAGATGCTTTAATGGGTTCAGGGGAAAAACAACTAGTTTATAGATGATTCTAACACTAACAGTTCCCCGCCCCCGACCGATTCCCCCCCATATAACGTAAGGCACCCTAGCACTTAGCTCAGAACTGAAAACTGTCTTCCTTGTGTTCAAAGCTAGTTAGCTGCTGCCATTTGAAGCAACAGTCACAGACTTTTCCATGGGTGAGTGCCTTACTACGATGCTGCAAAATTTCAATGTTTTTAATCTTGTAAGGAAAACAGTAATCTTGTCTTGATGGTGGTCCATATTTCCATCGGAAGGAGTTAATTTCTATGGTCCTGAGTTGCAGTTTGTGTTAGATCACAACCTCACGGTGGTTAAACTCCGTTGAAAGATGTGCACTTTCATATAGGACACGTTTAATGGCTGCTGACCCACTTTTGTTTCCAGTGTACTACTTGTTATTTAAAACTCTTTCTGACAAATGGGGGCATTGTCATCCCACGAGGACAGAAATCGCTCTCCATTTTAATTTTTTTTTTTTTTTTTCCTGAATTTCTACGATGAACACCGGGACTTTTTTTTTTTCTTTTTTTCTTTTTTTTTTTTTTAACCGAGCATTATTTTTATACGATACTGAGTCCGTTGCCAAAATACACAAAGTCGCTCACGTTCTCAGAGTTTACATGGCCGCGCTCGCTGGGGCTGCTCGCGCCGGAGATGCCCAGCGTTCCCTGTGTGAGTGTTAGCAGCGCGGGGCCGAGCTCCGCCGTGGTGCTGCTCGTTTCTGCTGCTCTCTGTGTCACGGCGTCGCCCACGTCGTGCACGGGGTTCTCATTCTGAAAGCACACCAGAGACGTTCCTTAGGCAGAGTGCTCCAATCCTTGTTACCGTCGTGGGGAAGCTCCTACTGATCTGTGCTTTTAACAGGAAGAAAAGCCGTTTTGTTTTGTTTTGTCTGTTTCCAGCAGTAACATGGTGACTGCTTTTCACTCATTTTGCTGCGCGGAACGACCATCGTGCACAGCGGGGCAGTAGTAACGACCCATTACCAATATCATGTGGGCAGATTGGGTTTTTTTTTTTCTATATGAAAGGTGTGCACAGCAGTTCCTTGAAGAGAGAAACTCTATGTGCACGCCTGCTGAGCTCTTAGGGGAAGAGCTCTGCTATCGTTTTACTGCCAAAAGTGAAGGTGTTGTAAAGCAGATCTGCCACCAGCGCTGCCCCCTGGCAGTGTGTGCGGATAGAAGCACACCTTTTTCTTTTGTACCTCCTGATGTTTCAACTCGCCTTGCCTTCGTGAAATCCACGTTAGTCGTGTTGGCCCATTGATCTGTCCTAACACCGGGAATTCACTCTGCCTGTTTTCTTTTCGGGCAACGTGTTTGTGAAAAATGAAGACATCAATATGCTATGCAAACTAAGCGCTGAGCCCACTGATGTCACCTTTGGTGAAGATCCTACATTGAGCACAGTTGTATTTTTCCTCGAGGCTGCGGTCTTCGGTTCATATTCTCCTTTGCACCTTGTGTCAAATCCCTCTGCTGTCTGTCTGCAGGGTGGTGGGGAGGAGACCAGGAGCTCTTCATGGTCAGTAGGGTAGGAAGTCTTAGGAAAGCTTTTAGAGAGCAGGGAATGCATCAACACTAAGTGTCAACGCGAGAAGCCTACTGTCACGGTATTGTCTAAGGGTCTGCGTCCGTGACAAGGGGGGGGGACAGGCCCAAAA
>NC_034430.1:4273554-4316255 GCF_002078875.1 Numida meleagris | reverse complement strand
TTCACCACCCCCTCTCCCGCAAAGACCCCTGGGGAGTGCACCTCCTCCCCTCCCCCTCAGAGGGCCACACCAAAAAAGGCAGTTTACAGTAACCGGGGAATTAACCCTTTAACTGCCCGTACCTTACATGATGTAATGATGTGGAATACCGACAACAAAAAAAAAAATCACAAAACCATAACACCTACATTCCTATACACAAGTGCCTGCATTGTGACACAAATCCAGCACCTCTCCATTTCATCCTCAGACCTCTGGCTTGTGTTCATTGAAAGCAGAATGATCTCAGAGGGGCTGTGCCTGCTCACCTTGTTATTAGAGAGCCCCTCGTTAAGAATCAAAGCGGGGGGAAGGTCAAGGTTCTCTCTGTAAATCGGTTTGTTCACCAGCATTACAACGGAAAGCACCTGGCTGCTGGCGGCAGCGAGGGGCGGAGGTATTTTGGTTCCTAGTTTTTATTTCAGCGTTTTAGTTGGGTCTAGAATTCTGAAATGTCTTTTAGTAGCTGTGGCATATAGCACGTGCCATTTTTAACCATTTGAAAAGAGATAGCGTGGGCATTTACAGAAACAGCTTGTTGCTCTGTAACGTTTTTTGTTTTTTTTTTTAACCTTGAGACTTGAAATGTAAAATGGACCTTTAAGATTTGCACTCATTTGTAAGGTGGCTGTTCATAGAGAACTATGAATGAAGACTTGCTGATGTAGCACCTACTTTTAACAGCGATTTTAACTACACAAAAGCTTCACAGCTTCTGAAACGCTCAGCTGTTGACTTGCAGATCGTGTTCTGCCCTTCTTTCACCCTCTGCATTGGGTTTTCATGGTTTTGATTCAATAAAAAAGCCAAACTCAATAGCTGCTGTGCCCTTTAAACCCTATTTCCACTTTGAAGATATTTAGAAGGGGTTTGAGTTACCCGCATGTTTTCTATAACGGACTATGCACTGTACCTTCTGCGCGGCTCCAGCATTCAATATTTCTACCGTTCTCTTGTCCAAGATGCAAATGAATAAGTGCATGTTGAGGTGCTGTGCATTTTGCTACCCGTAGCAGATAGCTGTTAACCCAGAGACATATCAGGATTTGTAGTTAGCCACAAACCCCACGTGGACATCCCGAATGGCTCCCGAGTCTCTCTGCCTTCTCAATGCGCACGTGTTCCTTCTGCAACTGGAAACATCGCCAAGTGCATGCAAGCCTTGTGGGAAGAGGAGTAACTTCCATTTACCTGTCAGTTGTTGGATGCTGTTTGTTTCCCTTGTCTCATACCTGGACGTGACGGGGGCAGTCGGGGCGTCCCGGTACTTGCAAGCCTCTGACCTGATGCCTCACGTCACAAAGCCCGAGCATTCAGCGTTGCCTCGTGGAAGGTTTTCTTCTTGGAAAATGAGTGTGAATAAAGTAAAGAATGTCATTCTTTTAGGAAGGGAAGCCAGACAGCAGGACAGCAATAAACAAACGAAATTCATATCTTGCCTGAGTGATTTGCACTTCAGTAGTCGTGAAAGAAAATTGATGGGGACTCCAGTGCTTTTGTGTTCAGTTCTAGCCCCTTTCGTACCTCCTTTATACGAGCAAGTGTTGAACTGTACGTGGGGTGTTTTCACAACGCTCCCTTTGGGTTGTTATTTTTCTTGCAGTTTTTTTTCTTTTTTGCTTTAGCTTGAACTCTGTATGGTCCATTTGTTAAATAGATGTGAACAGTTGATGTACAGTACTTACTAAACAAGCAGCAGCACAAAACTTATTTTATTAAGAAAATATGGCTTATATTTTAAAGGTTGGATATCAACTTCTTTTTTTTTTTTTTTTTTTTTTTTGGTATGTGTGGAATTAAGACTGGTAAAGAGTAACAAAACCCTCGGATTAGGCCAAAAGAGA
The DNA here is from genome assembly GCF_002078875.1 of Numida meleagris. Taxonomy (NCBI): domain Eukaryota; kingdom Metazoa; phylum Chordata; class Aves; order Galliformes; family Numididae; genus Numida; species Numida meleagris. The sequence goes on along the minus strand of NC_034430.1, from coordinate 4,314,372 downwards.
AAACTGTAAGATCGTAACCACCTCTTTATTAAAGAAAATGGTATGATTAAAGAGCTCCAGAACATTGTATTTATATTTGATTTGCTTGGTTTTTTGCGGATTTTTTTAATTTTATTATTATTTTTTTTTTGCCTCGGTCCTGATTTTTTGCTTGCTACTTTGACTTTGCCGTCCCAAGTGTCTGTTACCCTGTAAGTGTTGGCAGAAGACCTAAATAAAAGCAATGTGAATACGTTGGGGTGACAGTCCTGAGTCAGAGCGCGTGGGGAAGGAGGAAGCGTGCACGCTCGGTGCTGAGTTCAATGCAGAGGGGCCTGGGGACGAGCAGTGCAATGCTGACTGTGGCTGAGTTGCATCAGATGCTGTGGAGGATCCAAAACCCCTCACTTGCCAGCTTAGTTCAATTTAATGAGAGAAACACTGAGGTGAACAAGTATGTGCTTAGAACTTCTTGGATTACGATAGCTAATTCCACTTTTCATTAAAATACCATGCGTCTGAGAAAGGACTTAATTTGAGCTCCTTGGGTTATTAAATGGCAGAAATGTACATCAAAATACGCCGCCACTCCAGCTTTGGGCTTTTGGCTTTGGGGCCTTAGTGTGACTCGAGTGGTTTTGAGACAAGCAATATAAAGGCAGGACTGTTCTCTGGATTTGCCTTGACTCAAATCCAAAACCTGATGTAAAACCGCTGCTTAGGTTTTCACCTGTATCTTTTGTTCTCTGCTCAAACAGTCCCTCGCTGTAGGTAAACTTGTGTGCGTTTACACGTCTGACTTCAGCTATTTGCAGACGTGATTGGTTTGATCTCTGAGCACCATGCTCCTGCCCCTGTCCGATCAGTTCAGCCTTTTCTGTTTGAACGAGGCTGTGCACGAACGTTTCCCATGGCCATACGAATCTGCACGTGTTCCGTGCACAGCTCGCTTCATGCTCAGAGGGCCATAAGGGACCACTGGCTCCAAGATGCTTTAAGAAAAGATTTCCGACTCCTTTTGCACTGGGGTTAAACTTTATCCTCTGGGTTTCTCTACATTTCTCAGCTTTGGAATTATCTGCGAACTTCACAGTCCTCTGCAAACCGAAGCCAATAGCTTGGGCTTGCGTCTTGGGTACAAAAGTGGAGGTTGTTTGCCATCCTCTGAATTCTGTGGATCTGTTTGTGCTTTACCTTACAAACACGTATCGACATACCTTTAGACACTGAATTATTTAGCAGTTGAGCTGTAACTCTGGGTTTTTGAATAATGCGAAGCGATTTTCGGGAAGCATTTGCCAATAGCATGCACGGGCTCGTTAGTTAATGTAGGTAGACTGTTAGCATGCAACACGTACCACACAGAACTGAGCATCTTTACAAATTCTGTTCATCTTCTCCTGCTTTTAACATGATAACACTTTAAAAAGAGTCCTACTCCATAGCAGAAACCTTCTTCAGCAGTTTCAGGGGACTTGTTTCCAAGAGAGAGATGTAACAGAAAATGGTGCCTTGTGCCGCTGGGTCTGAGGTCCTGGAGAACAGATCTCCGTCTGTCCATGGTGTCAGGTGTTGGGCTGGCATCTGAGCTCCGGCGCTGGGCTCCGATTACAGCGCCCTGGGCTGCAGGAAATGCCCACACGGAGACGTCGCCCTCGGCCCTATCGCCGCATCATGGTGATCACGTTTCCCCTTTCAGGATTTCAGTGAAGGAAATATTCTAGTTTACTTTAAATTTCCATATTTTTAGAACCTTTACGATATCATCTCCAATAACTGAGTGGTACTTAATACCGCTACAATCCCTGCTAGACACAGAACAGGGTGGCCCTATGCTCGGAATGTATGCAGATCTAACAAATCAGCCTTTCTCTTCTCCCAAACTCTAGCTATACTCTCATAGCACTGCAAATTGTAAAGAACAAACACAAGCCTGAGGGCAGCCCTTGGTTCTTAGGGCAGTACAGAAGGACAGCGTGCATGGACAAGGTTTCAGGCTGCGCTGCCTCACAGCTCCTGGCTCCGGGGAAGGCCGCGCTGGCACCGCAGCCCTGCGCTGTGCGCTGAGGGGGAGCGGGGCCTTGTGCTGCAGCCCCTACATGGGAACTGCTCGTGGTTCAGCCGAACAAAGGCCAAGGCTCTGTTCGTTGCTGTTCGTCTGGCAATGACTAAAAAAACCCACAGCATAATTCATCGGGATGGCGGCTAGACATCCAAAAAGTCATCACAACCCTTGAACAGCTGCCACGGGGCACGTCTGGTACGCTGCAGTGCAGCACGGCTTCGAATTGGAACAGATCCCGGCTGCAGCAGCGGAGCACACCTCCCACCGCCCCCGGGCCCCGCTCTTCCCCTCACGGAGGCGCTCCCGCCGCCCTTCCCGCCCACAGCGCCGTTGCCCGGCAACCGCCCGTCCTCGCGCCCTCCCCGCGCGGCCCCTCACACACTTCCGGCCCCGCCTCTTCCCGCCCTCCGCGGAAGCACCGCCCCTCCCCGGAAGGGCGAACGGTTCGGCGTGCGGGGGTGGGACTTCCGGCGGCTGGGGGTTCGGCGGGCGGGCGGCAGCGTGAGTCGGGGCTGCGGGGCGGCCACGCAACTTCCGCCCGGGGGGGCGCCGCCGCCGCTGCCGCCGCCTGAGGGGACGGGAGCGGCCGAGGCGAGGCGCCGGGCTGCGGCCTAAGGGAGCGAGGAGCCGCCGTCGCCGCCGCCGCCCAGCGCAGCCCGACCGGGGCCCGGGCCCGGCCCAGCTCAGCTCAGCGGCGGAGCCCGCAGCCCCGAGCGGCTGCGCCCAGCTCCATGAATGGAAATCAGCAGCGCAGGTGAGCGGCCTAGCGGGGCTCCCGAGGCGGGAGGGGGATAAAGCGAGTACCGCTGCCTGGCCCCGTCGGCTGGCGGTGCGGCGTGGCCTCGCCTCGTGGTTTCGCGTCCCGAGGGCCCGAGACACAGCGGAGCGGAGCTGCCGGGCCTCGCGGGGCTCCCCGGGGAGCGGGAGGGCCCTTCCCGCTGCCGCCCGCGCTCCGGAGCCGGGGACGCCCGCAGAACGGATCCCGGCGTTTCGTAACGCCCTGGGCCGCCGCGTCGCGCAGCCTCCTTGCATAACCCGTCGGCGCTGGGTGCCTCGGGGTATCACCCTGAGGGCTGCGGCTTTCCCCGCGGAGCGCATCGCCGCCCAGAACGCTGGTTTTGCCATCTCCTGATGGGTGAATGCGTGGTTGTATCCGTGGTTGCCGGGCCCTGTGGACAAGTCCACGCACCTCAGCGGGTTCTGCCCCACAGCGACGGATGCGCTGCCCTTCGGTTGGGCCTTCGTCGTTTGGGCGGTTGCCGTGTGAAGCACGGGCTCAGTATTTGTGCGCTGCGTGTTTAAAATGTGTTTTGAGACCTAGAGAAGGGACTTGGGTGTATTGGAAGGGCTTCCCTTCAGGTGTGACACCTGGGGGTGCTGTGGGGGTGAGGCAGGAGCAGGCGGTGCCAGGCGGGCGCCCTCGGCTCTTCGCACACAGGTGCCTTTGGTGTTTGTATAGAGGTTGAACTTCGTGATGGATTTGGTTGGGAAAGCTTGCCACCCGTGTCCTCGCTTAATGAGCTTAAGTGATGGATTTGAAACCATTTTAGGAAAGTGCCGGATTTTAGCAATCCTGTGGAATTTGGATGGTATGCGAACAATCTGTGTGTGCTAAGTAAACTGTAGTGATAACCCACCGTGATTCTAGTTGTCTCATAACAAGACTCAGATTTGCAAGAGTAGCGCAGGAAGGAGTTTGGGTTTTCTCTCCAGAATGAGTTTCTGTTTGGTTAGATTGTAATGTGTTGGATTTCACCCCAAGAGCTGAAATGCATCAGCACTGCTTCTGATGAGCTCGGCCTGTGGGTGGATGTTCCTCCCTGTGCCTCTGTAATGAGGAGGTTCTGTGCTTGCTTAACGCCCCGTGCACCTGGGAACCCTCTGCCATCAGCTGGTGTCGGCGCCAGGCACAAATCACGCTGGGCAGCGCGATGAGGGCTGAAGTTCCCTTGTGTCAGGGGAAGGGCATTCAGATGTACCTCATTTCCCGTGAAGGAAAGTCACAGAAGAGGAAGTGGAGAAGGTGGATCAACGAAGAAAAGTGAAGGCAGCGTGAATTCCGTGTCCGGCATCACGATTCTGCCAGAGGTGTGAGGAGGGCTCTGCAAAAGCACTGCTGCTGTGGGGCTGGTGCTCTGCAACCAAGTCATGGTGCTGTGTGTCTGCATACACCTCACAAACTGTCCCTTCCAAAGCCAGGGCTCGTTGTGTTAAGGTGTCACGTTGTTCTGTTGACTCCGTTGTGGTGTTTTTAATGAAGCACAACAGCATTGTGATTTAATTTTCTGGTCTCTTTTCTGTAGGAACTTAGGGCAGACAATTCAGAGCGTTTGCTTTGCTGTGTTGAGGCTGGTGGCTTGGGAGGACCATCAGAAGTTATGTTTTTGTGGGTGGGGTTGAGAAGAAAGGGAGAATGAATCATAAGTGCCTTCAACAGTTACTCTAGTCAGGAATGCATGTGTTGTGAGTTACAGTGGAACTTCGCCTCTGTGGAATTGCAGTGGAAGCTGTTGGAACCAGAGTATGAACTTTACAAGTGGTTTCTTCCTCTTTGCTTTACTTCCATAGCGGTTTAAGTGTCAGATAGTATATTGCTTGAGCTGATTTCCGAGCTAATTTTAAAGAACTGACAGGAATACGAGGCTCTTGACACATCTGGTCTGCATTTAAACGACACCAGTCAAGCCGCAGTCCCCCACTGTATCCAGCTCCAGCGATTCCTGCAGCGAAGAACTGAGAGTCAGCATCTGGCTGCTGCTTTGGAGCATTCTGGGATGGGCTGAGAGCTCAGTGAAGGTCCCAAGGCTGGGAGCTGTAGCGAGGACAGGCAGCAGGGTGAGCTGCCAGGGGTCAGCGAGATCTCGCTAAGTAAGTCATTTTTCTCTTGCATTAGAATAGCTTCTGTAAATGAACTGTCATGGAAAGCATTTACCTTTAATTAAGGACAGGGTTATGGTTGGATACGGATCGATTTTGTTCTTCATGTTCGCCAGGCATTGTTTCTCATTTCTTTGTGCCGTGGTGCGTTTTTGTGAAAACAACAAAATTAGCCATTAATTTATTGCTCCTTTTAATTTTCTTCACGCAAAACTTGCTGGGGGTGTCAAGCACACTTCAGTATTATGTCTCAGGAAGTGTTGCTCAGTAACTGTAAGAAATTATTTTTATTTTCTGGTAGTGTAGCTCTAAATTTAGTCCTACGCTGCGTGTCTCGGATCTTGCTGTTCTGCTCTCAGGCAGTACATTGGGAAAAGGGAACCGCTTGCATCTGAAATTTGAAAGCAGAGCAGCAGTGGATGGATGGCGCGATGAGTTCTAACATGACTTATGATCTGGAACTATTTTCTTTTAAGTAGAGCCTAAATTGCAAGGAGGAATGTTCAGAAAACGTGGATTGCGTTACTCATAAATAATGTAATGCCACCCAGAGAGGTTGCTGCTACAGAAATAAGGCAATTCGTGATTTCTGGCATAGGGAAAGAGCTCCATTATGGAAACTAACGCTTAAATAGGATCTCCTCTCTCTGTTTTTTCAATCTAGAGTTAACTCGTGTCTTGCTGGTGGTAGGGTTTTCTCTGAGCCCGAGCAGAAAGGGGCCCTCTGAAAGGGGATCCTTCCCCTCCGTCCTCTGCCCGCTGGATGCAGCCGGGGCTGTCGGTTCTGCATTCTGAGCCCTTATCTGTTGTGTCCTCCATCCCAGCCTCCAAACTGCTCAGTCACCCTTCACTTAGAGGTCTAGAACTGTTTCACACACAAAAATAAAACCATTAACTGATCACCCGTTCATATTTTTAACTTCTGTAACGCTGAAGCCCTCCGTGGGGAAACACTGGGAGCCTGGTGCTGGCTTCCCTTCCCTACGGAAGGATCACGTAAGGAAACCCTTATCTTCTGTTCACAGCTTGCTCGAAAGCAGTATTTCTTCTCGCTGTAAAACTGCCTTGCATGCCAAAAGCTCCGGTTTCCCTTAGCATGGTTTGCTGCAAGTACTTGCAGGTCCTGTGTGCGCTGTGCTGAGCGCCGTCCAGTTGCTCGGTAGATGTGAGCCCTCTCTTCAGGTCCGTCGTGGTGCAGGAGCAGCGCGGTGGCTCAGCTCCCATCACAGCTGCTGGTGCCTTCCCCGTCCCTCTGACAAATGGGCTGGCTCCAGTGGGAACTTCACTTGGGGGATCTGTCTCCAAAGCTCCACAGTTTCCGCGTTCTGGGGGGGTACACGCCTTGCAGCGGGAGGTACTGGCTGAGCCCACTGGAAATTAAGGTCATGTCCCAACCAGAAACCATATTTTTAGCGTTTCGGCAAGCTTCAGCTCTTTGAGAAATTACTTTGAGTGTGAGATTGTTTTCTTCAGTGTCTTCCACAGATAACGCTTACCCATTTCAGCACTTACTTGGCTTTTTGACGTGTTAGTTTTCAGCCTCAGCCCTCCAAAAGCGCCAGTTCCTTTCCTTCCCTGTGAGTTCTATGGAAGCTCTGCGTTCCGTACTGGAGGAGAATTTTCCCTGGTCTGAAGGATGCTCGCTGGCTCTGACTTCAGCAGCTGCTATGAGCAATGATTAATAAACCAATGCACTCTTAGGTCCAGAGAGAAGTTCTTGTTTCCTATTGGTGCTCTTACTCACTCAGAGGTCTAGCTCACTATTTCCTCTGTGCACTTCCCAGTGAGTAACCGTGCTCCAAAGGCACGGGCTGGGAGCAACTGCTCCGTGCCCCACTCTGTGCCCCACTGCTGGCTGCAGCCCTCCAGGAGCTGCATTGCCCTGAGCCCACCCATGGGTAATATATTGATGCTTGCTGCTTCCTTCTGCCTGCAGCTGGCGTGGGAGCTGGGTGCCCATCTGGCGTGCTAAATGGACTTATTAATGTTTTTTCTTGAATTTTTAAGACGTGTGTTTCGTACTGATGCTGTGAAGGTGGAGTAGCATCAGTTCATCACACACAGACTGCTCCCAAACCTGCCGTGGTCCCGCGCCGTGCAGTGCTGTGACAGGTTTCCTGAACTTTGCCTTCCTATGGCTGAATTACACGGAAGAGCAGCTCCGTCAGTCTCACTCGGTGCAGCGTAGAGTAATCCTGCATTTAGTACTTTGGCTTTGGTCATTTGCAGTACCTGACACGGGTCCAAGGCGCTGTGAGTCACTGGAGCCGTCCGGGAGCAGCGCTGTGCCCACAGCAGTCAGTGCTGGCTCTGGGCACGTTGCTGGGCTGCGGCTCTGTTTGAGCAGCCAGGGCAGAACAGAGCTGCAGCTTGCTCATGTTCCTTGTGAACTTGCCCAAGGGATCCTGCACAGATCAGCAGAACGTCCAGGAACCGTTCCTGAATAGCATGCAGACCCGTGCTTCTTGTTCGTTGGTTGGGGCAGCTCCAATGGCGCTGATCCCAGTGCCTTCCTCTGCAGTTCTCTGCTCCCCGTGGTGCTCCCTGGGCTTCCCCGAGCCTGTGCTTGGGGTGCACCCCGCTGTGCGTGGCAGCCAATACCACCTCTGTGCTCCAGGGTTTTGCCCTTGTTCAGCTCACACTGGGATTTTGTTAGCGCAGGTGATGGGACAGCACTGCTGGGGATAAAAAAAAAAACTGGGGTTTTGTCTCTTGCCCAGCACTTGTGTGCTCTGCTGAAAAGCTGAACTTTGTGCAGAGCAGTCACCCAGGTGTCAGCCGTCCTGCGTTCCCTGCCCCGTGCTCTTCTAGCCTCCACCGCTGCCCTCAGCCCGGCCCTGATCCTGCACCTCCAGGCAGTGAGGTGACCTGCATGGGCTACGTGATTTTAGAGAGTGGGATGTGGGTGGGGAGAGCGGGCCGCCCCGATTCCAGCAACCTTTTAGTTATCTTTATTTCAGCAGTTTTATTCACGTTTCCTGTAGATAGGAACTATATATAGGCTATGCCATGTGTGTTCTTTTAATATTAAAACAAGCTATTGAGTCACTTATGTCGCTCAAATGTTTAGTAGTAACTTTTTACATATGCTTATATTCTGAAAATATATCTGGAGTAAAACGTCGAGCTGCTTGTACTCATTTCATAGTATTGAAATGAAGAAAAAGCGAGGAGAACAGATGCTTGGAACTAATTTTGCATAAGCATGGGCTGTGAGGGTGTTTTTAATGATGCCTCTTGTTTTATGTTTTTGTTCTGTTTCATGGCTCCAAGCCAACCCACGCAGAATTTTTCGGTAGGTTTCTGGCTAGAGCCAAGCAAATGTTAACAGTGGAACTTCGCTCTGGCGTTCACCTATTGTCAGTACACAGCTTGCCTCAAAATAATGCAGCTTGTTCCAGGAATGGTGGAGATTAATCAAAAGACAAATAAGACTTTTTTTTTATTTTTTTTTACCAGCGCTTGACATTTCAACTCTTCTATGAAAAGAGTGGGCAGGAATTGCTGTCTGCGTCACTGAGTGGGAGTGGAGGGGAGAACTTTTAACTAATTTAATCAAACGCTCTGGCATTTGTACGATGAGTAATTTTTTAAGAACTCAAAGCGAGTCGGACTGCAAAGCACGCTGTTCTCTCTGCTGCGACAGAAAGAGGTGTTTTCAAGTGACATGACCAGCAGCAATTCTCAAGTGTGGACCATGCTTACTACTGCGTTTGGTTTTGTAAGGCATGAGTAACCAGGACCTTGAGCTGAGGGCTCTCATCTAAACAATACGGAATACATTCTCACCTGGTGATGTGTTGAATCAAACATAGGTGCTGGCTCAGGTGCCTGCCTGACCTTGCTGTGACTTGGTTAAGAATGAGAAGATACATCCATAAATCTTTATGGGAGCCCAGCGTGTGTACCTACAACTGTGAGGAGCCTTTTCTATCTTAGAAGTACTAAAAGATAAGCTAGCAGCTTTGCAATGCAGCTTGTTATCCTTGACTTCTAATCTGTCCCTTTGTTCCTTGGCAGGACCCGTCGGGGCACAGCCCCTGCTCATGGTGCCCAGGCGGCCTGGCTATGGCACCATGGGCAAGCCCATTAAACTGCTGGCCAACTGCTTCCAAGTTGAAATCCCAAAGATTGATGTCTACCTCTATGAGGTGGATATCAAACCAGATAAGTGTCCTCGGAGGGTGAACAGGTAAGCAGGTGACGTTTGTCTTCTAAATTCTACTGCTGCTGACGTTTTTAAGCAGGGGGATCTACTGAAGCAACTCAAGTCTCTGTGTAGCTTAGAACCTGAGATGGGTGCAGAGCCTGCTCCAGGTTCTGGTCAGTTTGGACATGGCCTGGTGCTGTAATGTGCGCCGGCCGTGAGTGGGCACAGAGCTTTGTGACCGCTTCAGCAGCATCTCTGTTCTTCAGGGCAACAGAAACAGGGCATGGCCGTGGGCACTGACTTTTCCTAGTAGAAATACTGGCTCCTGAAGTGTTTCCATTAGTCAGTTGGACTTGTTCTGGAGGATAACTGAGCACCAAACAGTTATTTTCAAGTGGCTTTAGTGTACTGCTGTGCTTGTTGCCCATGGAAAAACTTGAATTTTAAGTTTTCTGTGACTTAGAAGTGTTAAGTGGAGAGTCTGAGCTTCTCCAAGCTCCACCTGAGAGGTCCAAGTGCTGCTGCAAGCCCTGCTTAAGAGGAAGCTGGTGTTTATTGTTGTGATGAAGTGCTTTAGGGTAATATTGCCTGGTCAGGAAATGGCATATGAGTAAGCTTCTGCTTTGTAAGAGTGCTAGTTATGCATACGCTTCGGAAGGAAAATGTGTAATTTCTGTAGAATGAGGGAATTGAAATACATCAAGGTAGTCTGCAGTGCCACTGAAACGCAAGGATCTCCAAAGAATTCAAAACCTGAAGGCGTATTTCAGAGGTACTGCAAAAGTCCCTTTGCAGGTGATGCATCTGCTGCTTGTATCAAGGGGACTTTTTTTCATGTGGGGGGAAAAAAAAAAACCACCATCAAAATTTCATCTCAAGTGTGAATTCAGTGCTTGCATCTATTTAAAATAGGTTACTAGTTTCTTTATTGCCACAGTAAAGAAAAGTGGCTGTATTGAACTGTGCACAAATCCGATCCTTTTTTACTTGATTTTGTTGTAAAATATGAGGTAATTAATGACAGCAAAGACTTAGGACACCTAGGTTTTTTTTATAAAATGAAAGCACAATCCAAGATTTGTTAGTTGGAGAGCAGGTTGATATTATTAGGTTCACAGTACAATTAACTTCTACTGATTCTATGGACTGGTGTTACTTCCAACTGTGGATTTGCACTGGGTTTTCATAATAGCTTGTGGCTTTCTTCCCAGGCAAGTGCATCTTTGCTCTGTATAGAAAAGATTAGAAGGGCCTCGGTTGTTTCTGGTACTTCCTGAAATTATTTCAGCAAAAATATTTTCTGATTCTGAAGGATTTGCATTGGTCATGACTTTATCCTTCAGTGTCAATCTGTTACCTTAGGTGCAGTGTGAGGAGCACCTTTCTGGAGTATCAGCCTGTGCCACTATGAAACTTCTCCGTGAACGTTTTCAATGTAAATACCAACTTTTTTTCTAGGGAGGTGGTGGACTCAATGGTGCAGCATTTTAAAGTGACAATATTTGGGGACCGTCGACCAGTTTATGATGGGAAAAGAAGCCTTTATACAGCCAATCCACTTCCTGTGGCCACTACTGGGGTAAGGGAACTGGGAAAACAAATGGTGCTTGTAACAGCTTTTTAGAAAAGCAAAAGAAAACCCAGCTCAGCTTCTAAGAGACTAGTGGGGAGTTTTGAGCTGTTGAGACTTGGTTCTTCTAACTTCTTGCATTTGCTTTAAGTTACACCTGAAAACTTTCTTGAAACTATGTTTTCTAAGCACTGTATTGAAAAGTTGTTACTAAATGCCTTTTCCGTCAGTGTTGTGGTCTTGTAGAAGTGTGGAGGGGCGAGGATGCTCTGAGCAAGCTCAGAGCTTCGCAGGCCACCTCCAGAAAGCCAGAGACTTGAAGAACACGTTTTGTGCCCTCCTGCAGCACAGGGAAGCTATTACATTGTGAATAATAGCAATGATGGCAAAGTAAACCATGCTTTTGAAACCACTGTTGAGAAAGCATCTTGATCCCTTCTATTAGGCTGATCCCAAGAGCTGATGCAACTTTCATGTTACGTAGACTTCTCCTTTCCCAGCTTTCCAGCTCAATAAATGCAAAGAAAATGGTTTTCCTCCAGTGGTGCCTCTTGTTTTGGGTGCTACATAGAGAGGACAGACTATCAAACCCAAGAATTCAGCTGCCACTTTTTTCTTGCCCACCCAGGTGGATTTGGATGTGACATTACCAGGAGAAGGTGGAAAAGATCGTCCCTTCAAAGTGTCAATAAAGTTTGTTTCTCGGGTGAGCTGGCACTTGCTGCATGAAGTTTTGACGGGAAGAACCTTGCCTGAGCCTCTGGAACTAGACAAACCTATCAGCACTAACCCTGTTCATGCTGTCGATGTGGTGCTACGACACCTGCCCTCCATGAAGTAGGTTCCCTGTCTTCCTGCGGTCTGTCTTTACCTGAAGGATCCCCACTGGGACGCCTTCATCCGTTTCTTCACAGGCAAAAAAGAAGAAATGATTGTTCCCTCACACAGCACAGCTGATGAGCTGAACTGGGGGGATAAAAGCTAACTATGTACATGTATTTCAATAGATATTTAAACTCCTGAGCAGGTGATATGCTTGTTTGAGAAGATCAAGAAGCAGGAGATGCTTGCAGTAGATCTGTATTGAAATATGGAGAGCTCACAGTATGCTGTAGCACTGCTCCCACGTTTTTTTGTTCCAGTTGAGCCAAATACCACTCGGTGACTGAAAGCATGAGTCTTTTTAATTCATTGATATACCCATCAATGATGCATGCTTCTTGTGATTTCAGTACTTCGTTGAGAGTAGATACCTGTCCTAACCATGTCTGTTACTCTTGAAACAGTAGGGAAGGCTGTGTCAGTTTTGCCTTATTTGGACCATTGGGGTTCCTTTCTGATTGCTGGCTTTAGCTGATAGGTGGCTTTGCACTGGTGGTTTTCACTGGGTGTAATTGGAAATGTTCTCCAGCTACCCTAGATCCTAAGCTAAAGGCTGTAGTCTCTGTGCTAAATTCTGTCCACAGAGATCTGTGAACAGCTCTTTTCTGCTTGAGAAACATCGGTTCCTGTAGTCCCTTGTTACCACCACGTTTTAATGCAAAGTGCACTGAGAGAAGTTTGCTAGTATAATATGTAGTGATAGGTACAAGGGTCAGCCCAGTGTGCTGCTGTGCAGAACTTGTGCTGTGATGGAACTTATTCTTTCCTGAAGTTGGAAAATCAGAAAACAAAAGTTAATTTCCTTGATGCAAATTCATGTAAATGTTTTGTCTACGTTTGAAAACACTGCAATGGGAACACCAGCATTGTAGTTTACACCACCAGTAGCTTAAACCTGGCAGAAATTCCCCTTGCACCAAATTCCAAAAATAATAATACTGTGTGTTGTGATCTAATGTCAGAGTTTTTTTTATCTTGTGTTTGGGAAGTGGCAGTGTAAAGGTGTGTGCTCATCCTCTTTCACCAGGTATACCCCTGTGGGCCGCTCCTTCTTCTCAGCTCCAGAAGGCTACGATCACCCCCTGGGTGGGGGCAGGGAGGTCTGGTTTGGGTTCCATCAGTCTGTCCGGCCTGCCATGTGGAAGATGATGCTCAACATTGATGGTAAGTTGAGATTCAGAGCTAAGAATAAAGGTAAGGCTTCTCTCTAAGAATACAAGTGACCTTGGCATTCAGTCAGTCTCGGTGTTAAAAAGCACAGCAGTTATTCTTGCGGGATGATTTTTTCAGTCCTTTCTCTGAATGAGTCAGTCAAGAACTTTGACTTTAACCTGTAGCTTTATGGGCTGATGACCTCATGTTGTGGTTTTGAGGTTCTAAAGATGATGTTCAAACCTCACCGCATGGTTGTTGTTGTTGTTGAAGCTGGTGCAAGGCTCTTTGCAAAGTGTTTCTCTGTCACTTGTATTGCTGCCGGTCGCTGCTGTGTGAGCTGTGTGTGTTCATTCACTGCTCAGCATCCGGAGGCGTTGGCTGGAGTGTGTCAAGTGGGGATGGCAGCCTGCTGAAGTGACGCATGTCTGAAGAATGTTCTGTTGCCTTAGCACAGGGACGTGGTGGTTTTGGGGCAGGAGATCTGGGAGCTCAGTGAAGTGCTTGTCTGCTGTCTCACGTTGCTGCTATTCAAGGTTTTAAATGTCTGGATTATATTTACTATGCTGGGCTATAGCTTGTGCCACATTGCTTACTAAAAGTTATTTTGTCATTTTTTTTATAACTTTTCTAAGCAGATTATGATCTTACTTCCATGGAACGAGTCAACTGTTCTGTTTAAAAACAGTATTGTCACTTAATGTGGCTTGGTCACTAGTGTGCAGGGATGGTAAGAGATGCTGGTAGACCAAGGGTTGCACTAATTACTATGCTAACATAATTTGTGTGTGGTTAAAATAGTGCTTACGTGGCTAATAAATACTGTTTCACTCATTGGGCAGATTGTGTCACTGACTGACAAAATCATGTTGCATCTACGATTCTATGATCTTGAGTAGTGTTAGCTTTACATGTTGAAAAGTCTTCAGCAGAGATATGAATGCTGGCTGTGCTTGTAGCTCAATACAGAGTCTCTTTAGGACATTACAGCTCTCTAGAAATTAGTGTTGTCTGGGGAAGAACCTTTCCAAAACCCTGAAATGCAAAGCAGTTGTAGGATGACGATGCTGGAGACTGATGTGTCACTGTGGTTGTTGGAAGGCTTGCTAATCTGCTTTGAGAAATGAGTGCTCTGCAGTGTTTTCTTGAGGGTTACTTGGAATCCAAAAAAGCATTCATTTACCTACTGCTTCAGGGCATGCTGACTTGGGTTTTCTTGGTATTTTGTTCTTTTTAGTTTCTGCCACTGCCTTCTACAAAGCACAACCTGTGATACAGTTTATGTGTGAAGTTCTTGACATTCATAACATTGATGAACAACCAAGACCTCTGACTGATTCTCATCGGGTAAAATTCACCAAAGAGATAAAGGGTGAGTAGAAAAGTATCTGTGCTGTCCCTCAGGGTCATTCTAGGGACTTGATTTAACTGGAACCCCCCTCGTCAGCACGCATCAGAGGGGACCTGCACCTGGCAGGAGAACTGCAGTACATCATGTTAGTAATTCTAGTCCTGAATGAGGCAATGTGGTTCTGCAGAAAGGAAAGATGCAAAATGAGAGATGTTCCTGTGGCTGAAAGAGGGGAGGGGGAAATGTTTATTGCCTGGCTGGCAGTGGGCAGCTGTTGCCTTGCTGGCTCGGCTAACCTTTTAGAAGCAGCAGGAGTCACTGAGGCTGTAGTGGTATTGTGCTGTAGGTCTCCTGCTGTTTAAATGCTGAAGCAAAATGAACATTGATTTTGAAGCTAACTTAATTGATTCTTTGAAAGTATGCTATTTGCAGTGACTTCTAATAACTGATTGCTGTATGGAAAAACAAGTACCACTTGATAACTTGCAGCTGAAGGCCAAATTCCATTCCAAAGGAATTGCATAAGCTACTGTTTAGCGTAGTTTCACTCCATATATGCTCCTTTGCTTTGCATTTTCCCATATCCTTTCATTCCAGTGTGATTTGCAGAGAGAGGAGCCCTGAAAGAGTTCAGCTGTTCAAAGCTCTGCTCTGGAACGCTTGCATTACTTGATGAAAGCTTGGACTCTGCTGAAATACTGACCAGCAGAAAGATAAATCTCAACTATATTTGCAAACCAGTATATTCATGGAATAGTCGTTAATGGGGGGGAGTGGAAATTTAGGACACGTGTAGTAGTCCTAATGTGCTTCCTTCTTACATCCATCTTTATTCATTCTGAGAGGCCAATAACTGGAGAATGAGATGCTGTCTCTTCTTAATCTTGGATGCCTGAGACACTTAGTAACCATAGTCAGAGTATGGAAAGCATACCTTTGCAGTCAATATTTGCTCTTATTGATGTAGTATCTGGAAACTCCAGCCAAGATGTGATCATGCACAGTGAAACAAACCCTGCATTAAAGAATTTGCAGCCTGCGTGAGCAGCTCAGTGGGAGGATGGTTCCTTTTGTAGCAGATTGATGACAGAGCTATTAATGGGTTCCAGATATGTGTATTCACAACCCTTACCTACTTGACCACAATGCTTCAGGGCTCCTTTTCTGTGTTTTCTTTAAGGCTGTATCAGCTCAGTGGTAGTTTATTTTCTGGTGATGCCATCCTCCAAGTGATACTGGTGTTGGGAATCAGTGAAGCGCAGTTAATGCTTCTTTGGGATATCTGTGCACCAAGTAAACCAATGGTGGTATCTGCTCCCCGGGGCTTAGGGACCTGCCTTGATGTGGGGTGTTCAGTGCGTGGCCCACAGTGCACACAAGCCTGGACAGGGCACATCACCCAGCTTTCTCAATAGCCTCTACTGGTGACTGTAGGCTGAGTGATTTGGGTGGCAGTGCTGTTTCCAGCTGCCTTTTCTGCTAGGGAAAAGCACAGCGGCGTGGCCGTGCTCTGTGGCACATGTGAGATAAGCTCAGTGCTTCCAGCAGGTGCTGAGCATGCTCTCTGTGTGCTGCAGGCAGTGCGTGCACCATTGGAAGTAGCTGCTGAGAACCTGATGAGCTGCTGGTGTTGCTGTCAGTGCATAGGGAGCAGTGTGTGGGGCCCCTGTTGTGTGTGCAGTGGGTGCTTAGGGACTACATCTGTGGCTGCTCAGAGTCTGAAGAAATTGAACTCAGTCAGTGGAAGTAAGGGAAATTACAGACTGAGCATGGCTGCAAGGCTAGGAAAAAGGAAGAAAGCTGCTTCTGCCCTTTTCATTGCTGTAACTGCATTCTTAGGGGGAATATGGCACTGAGAATGAGAACAAAAAGAAGTGGTAAAAACAGCCCTTTATCTACCAGAGATTAGTCATGTGCCTGTTAAATGAAACTGCCTTGAGAAATTCAGATGGCATTGAACACTAAATACTGTGCATTATGATTGTTTTTGAGGAAAACGCTTGATTAGTCAGAAGTCCACTTGTAACTGAAGAAGAACGTTCCGAGAATAATGTCTTGTATTTCGCTATTTGAGCTCCGACCATGAAAGCTGTTGGGTTGGAACACGCTCTTTTATAAGACACCTTGTGTCTCCTGTGCAGGTCGTTGTGTAGCTGTGACATTGGGTTTTTTGGTACTTCTGTGCAGGTCTGAAGGTAGAAGTGACTCATTGTGGAACGATGAGACGGAAATACCGTGTTTGTAATGTAACCAGGAGGCCTGCAAGTCATCAAACGTAAGATGCTTTTTTTGTCAGAGCGTAAGATGTGCAGTAGCTTAGCACTGAATATCTAATGGGATCTAATTTAATTCATTCTGGGAGTGCTAGTAATTGCCAACTGAGCTTTTAATAATTTTGATGAAAACGTGTGTCTCTTCAGCTTTCCTTTACAGTTAGAAAATGGCCAGACTGTGGAGAGAACAGTAGCACAGTACTTCAGAGAGAAATACAACCTCCAGCTGAAGTATCCTCATCTGCCTTGCCTACAAGTGGGACAGGAACAGAAACACACCTACCTGCCTTTAGAAGTAATGAACTTATTCTGATAAATGAGCTCGTTATTGGTAGGCGGTGTCTTTTTGCAGAACGTTAAGAAGTAATGCACTTTGTAGTGCAAGCATGTTTGCGTGCTTACATACTCTTTATGTGCCCTTTGTTTTATTTCACAAATGACTACGTTTTTAGAGTGCTTTAAAGATTAGAACTGAGTGAAAGTGTGCAAATGCTTAAACACTTGGGAGGTTTGTAGTTTCTCTAAGTGTGATATGTTGGGATCTGGTTCTAAATGCTCTGCCAATTCATGCTTCTGATTTTTCCTCAAGGTATGTAACATTGTGGCTGGCCAACGGTGTATCAAGAAGCTAACGGACAATCAGACATCCACTATGATAAAGGCCACAGCCAGGTCTGCTCCAGACAGGCAAGAAGAAATAAGCAGATTGGTGAGTTCTTCAATTTCAGTCTGACTTGATACTGTTCAGCAAGTGATGTTCTAGAACACACTCCTGCCTTAACCCCAGCCTGGCAGCTCTTCTAGCGGGCCATAGCTGACTGCCTTATTGGCAAGAAGTGTCTTCAGTTGTGGTGTTGGAGGTTTCCTGGTTCACTGGCTGCTGGTCACACGCTGACAAATGATTTTGTAGTAAATCTTTCTTAAATTAGCAGCGTAACCTTTTCATTCCTTCCTTCTAGCCTTCTGGCATAATAAGCTACTATTCTGAAATTTGCTCATTATCACACAAGGAATCTATAACAGAAAAATGTATCTAGGTCTCCTGAGCCTCGCTCTTGTTTTTCATCTGTTTGTCTGCTTTCCTCAGTGCTCACTAAATATTGTCACTCAGTGACTCCACCATCTATCTTTGTCTCTTGCATAGCCACTGCTGAATTCGGCCACTCCAAACAGTAGTGTTTTCTCTGACTCGGAATGCAAGACTTAAGTATTTTTAGTTGAATATTCTTATAAACAGATTTGAAAGGGTCTGGTTTTGAGCTGACAAGGGAACCAGTGTTTTTCAATTAAAATAAGACTGTTCTGAAAAATACAGAAGACAAGAACGTGCAGTAACTAAAGGAGTTAATTTAATTTGAGGTGAGCTTATTTCCAAAGGAAAATGCTTTCTGATCTCTTCAGTGAGCAAACAGAATGCTCTTGGATGAGCATATTACGACTGAGCACCTGAGTAACTAAGGGAACAAACAGTCTCATCCAGTGTATCTCATGGCAGTTGAGCATAAGCAGTTGAATCTGAGCCTTTTTCAATGAGAAGAGGGATTGGAGAGCACTTCTGCAGCATTCCTATCAGGCTTTCTTTTTCAGTATGAACGATAATAACGCAGGGTACGCGAATTATACTTACGCAATGTGGAAAAACTCTTTTAGGTGAGAAGTGCAAATTATGATGCAGATCCATTTGTGCAAGAGTTCCAATTCAAAGTCCGGGATGAGATGGCCCACGTGACGGGGCGCGTGCTGCCCGCTCCCATGCTGCAGTACGGAGGACGGGTGAGGTCTTCACCTTTTCAGTTTTGTTTCTGTTACGATTGTCGAAGCGTGATTTCCCACCTGTGTTGACTGTTCTAACCCTTTCAGTTGCCTTGTGCAGTACAGGGATCAGAGTTTGAATTGTAGGCTTTGTTTTTTTCTTAGCCTGAAACTGTAAATAGCGTAGGCCTCCTCGCTTTCCCTCTCTTGAATATTGGTGTATTTCTTCTTTCCGCAGAACCGAACAGTGGCAACCCCAAGCCATGGAGTTTGGGACATGCGAGGGAAGCAATTCCACACTGGTGTTGAGATCAAAATGTGGGCTATAGCTTGTTTTGCAACGCAGAGACAATGCAGAGAAGAAATACTGAAGTAAGGCATGTCATAGTTCAGGCTTCGGACGGTTTTGGTAGGGAAACCATTTGGTGAAAACATGAATATGAGAAATCTAATGATTGTTTTACGGGCTTTAATCATCTCGGGTGTTAAGGAGAGAACCCAAGCTGCTTCCTTGATGGAAGCTGCAGTCAAAACAGTGTTTCAGTCTTGTGATATTGCTGCTCTTTGTTTAGTTTCGTTTAGCGTCATGAATGGAGTACTGAAAGCCTCTGAACTTGCTGTTTTCCGTTATGACCTGTGTTGTTTCAAAGCTGTATGCCCTCCACATGAGTGCTTTAAAAATGCTACTTTGAAAGCGGTGTGAAATCCTTTTCTTCATATGAGTAACACAGTTCTTCTGGTGGTTTTTGCTTTGGTTGTCGTGTGCAATTGCCAATGCAAAAATCCAGTAAACTCCTTATCTTTAGGGGTTTTACTGACCAGCTGCGCAAGATCTCCAAGGACGCAGGGATGCCCATCCAAGGCCAGCCCTGTTTCTGTAAATACGCCCAGGGTGCAGACAGCGTGGAGCCCATGTTTCGGCACCTCAAGAACACCTATTCAGGGCTTCAGCTCATCATTGTCATCCTGCCAGGAAAAACACCAGTGTACGGTAAGGGAATACCCTTGGCTTTACCTGTTTGGTGAAGCATCCTTCAAACATGCCTGACGTGTTAGAAAACTGTTCTGGAGCATTCATTAAACACAAGAATGAAACCAATATGGTCTGAAGTTGAAATAAATTGGAAGGAAATCTGAGCATTCAACTAAATAGAAAGTTATTTTTCAGACTATGTACATTTCAGTTGTTGTGATGTAAGCTAAGATCAAAACATGGCAATAGTTTCAAATGGACTCAGTTTGTATCCTCATATTTGCTTGGCAGCGGAGGTGAAGCGTGTGGGAGATACACTATTGGGAATGGCCACGCAGTGTGTTCAAGTCAAAAATGTCATTAAAACATCTCCGCAGACCCTTTCCAACCTGTGCCTGAAGATTAACGTCAAATTAGGAGGAATCAATAACATCCTTGTACCTCATCAACGGTAAGAATCTCTGTGGAGACTCATTTGGGTTGTCTTTGATACTTAGCACCCAACATGTAACTGTAGCCAAAACTTAAGTTGACTTATCCTTCTGGTGGTATGTGGTATGGGCTAGAATTACATTTCTTCTTGTGTGGGCCTGAATAGTTGTTGGCCTGCGAGCTAAGTCTCAAGTGTTTTTCCGTGTTTGATCAGTATCAAAAACTTGAAGAACAACTGCAGTTCTGGAGGTGCTGAAATACTAGGACAGTTAAAGTTTTCTGCAGGTTTAGGAGTATGCCACACATCACAGAGGAATCTAAGTTTTGGTTAGCATGCCAATGTGCTGTCAGTAAGGACAGAAGTTTTCAGAGGGCATCCAACTTCTCTCACACTGTTAGGCTAAGCAGTTCTGCTCACGTTTGCTCTTTGCATGGGTAAACTCCGTGGATATGTTCCGGTTGCTCTGAGGCCTTCAGTGGGGTTTGAGTCTAAGCCACGTGTACTCCCCTTTTTTTTCCACGTGCTTCATTCTGAAGAAGCACAAATCAGTCCGCCAGTCCTGAAGATGAGAAACTCCGGTGGTCTCTAATCGTTATTAGAGCATATCAAATCTTTAAGAGTGGATCTATGCATGATGCAAGCCAGAAAAAAGCTTCTGGAGTGCAAGTTCTAGGAATTCTTTCCTGAGGCTTCCTGCAAGAATGGAATCCAAGTTTAAGCATGAAGGAATGGTGCATGGAAGAATATCTTGAAGCGCTGGGAGATCGTCCTGCTGCTTGTATCCCGTGAGCCAGAACAGTGTGTGTGCTGCTGTACCCAGCCATCTGTTGCATGGCTGAGGTAGCACTGAAGTGGTGCTTAGCTGGTCTCCCAGCACCGGTGGAATCGAATGGTAGAATAATAGTCTCTGTAAGAGACTGCCTGTATTGTTAAGGTGCAGCTCTTTGGCTTTTCTCCACTGGGATCATGCCCGCAGTTCAGTGGCAGTGTGTTTTGCGGTGACCGTTAGCGTTGTGGAAGTTTACTCCTCGCACACAAAGATCTCATTGTTTAGGTCTGGCCAGAGTACCTGATAAGAAAGTCTCTCTGTGCTGCATAGCTGAAATAGAAACAAAGCCCCAGATTGAGCACCAACTGTTCATCTGCAAGTGTGACTTAGCGCTTTTTTTTTTTTTCTTTTGAAGACCTTCTGTGTTCCAGCAGCCAGTGATCTTTCTGGGAGCCGATGTCACTCACCCTCCTGCTGGAGATGGAAAGAAACCTTCCATAGCTGCTGTAAGTTTTATTAAATCAGCGTTGTTATTTCATCTCGGGAAAATGTTTGAACAGCAAATGCAGCTCCTGGCCTGTGGTTTGTCAGGTGTCTTTCAGGGCTTATGCCAATTCTTGCTACGCATTTCCAATGTTACTAAAAATGGTGTCTTTAAAAGAAAAATACTGCTTGATACTTTGTTTTCGTAGCATTTTGATCTTTAAATCAAGGCAGTCCTGTTACATAGAACGTTTTTGCAGACATAATATAAAGGAAATGATACTGCTTTGTGATGGTAGAGTTTTTTTTGTATAGATTTGAACTTGTCGCTTTTAGTCATGCAATGTTCTCCTGAAGGTTGTAGGTAGTATGGATGCTCATCCAAGCCGATACTGTGCCACGGTGAGAGTCCAGCGGCCCCGGCAGGAAATCATCCAAGACCTGGCCTCCATGGTGAGGGAGCTTCTCATCCAGTTCTACAAGTCAACGCGCTTCAAGCCCACACGTATCATCTTCTACAGGGACGGGGTCTCTGAAGGACAGTTCCGACAGGTTGGTGCACTTGTGAGCTGTCTGAAACACGTGATTCCTGCCCTCCTGCTGGAATAAGCTGTGCTGCTTCTGTTTGTGCTGAGATACCACAAAATAATCGAGCCTTTTTAGCAGAGTTTCTTAAGCGTGTTGGGTAAGAAAAGTTGCTATTTCCTTGTCCTCTAGGAAGAACAACTCTTACTCTTGGGAAACAATGTATTTCTCAGTACTTCCTGAGGTCAATAATGCTGTAGCAAAGCTGAACTTAGTGTTAACTACAAACTGTTAATTAGGTGTTGTGTGTAGAATATAATGTGAAGAAAGCCTGTTCTGTTCTTGTGCTTCTAGGTTTTGTACTATGAACTGCTAGCCATTAGAGAAGCCTGCATCAGTTTGGAGAAGGATTACCAGCCTGGAATAACCTATATTGTGGTGCAGAAAAGACATCATACACGGTTGTTCTGTGCTGACAGAACAGAAAGGGTAATCCTTGTCCTGCCTCAGTACCAGCTTGGTGTCAAGTGCTTATGCTGCTAGACGACATATTAGTGTGGATTTCACTGTCAATCTGATTCTGTTTGCGTTGGGGGAAGATGTTGAACTGATTGGCACAAAATGTGGCACCAAGTTGAAAAATCATTGACCTTAAGTACATCTTCAGAAAAACCATCAGGCTTTGTCTCAGTGCACATGGATACTCTGTATATGTGCAGCTCTTCTGGCTTGCTGAGATTTGAAGTCCTGAGATTCCGGATGCAATATTCTGCATTGCGGTGATAAGAAGCCATACAGTGTCCAAATGGGACATCCCAGGTTGCTGTATTGGCACATTCCAAAGCTGAGACAGTGCATTCACTGAAGTGCTGCGTGTACTGAATAGAAACTTGTGTTTTTAATTATAGCTGAAGTGTGTAAGAAGTTGTTAGCTGCACTGTTTTTAACAAAACTTTTGTTTAGGTTGGACGAAGTGGCAATATTCCAGCTGGAACAACTGTAGATACAGACATTACACACCCATATGAGTTTGATTTTTACCTCTGCAGTCATGCTGGAATACAGGTATGACTGTTGTCCTGTAAGTAAATGTGGATTTGGAACATACTGTTGTTTTTCTCTTCTTTGAGGCCTGTGCTTACAAACAGTTCTTTGGTAGAGAAATGTCGTTTAGCTCGGTTCTATCTCAGATGCCATCACAATGAACAACCCCCCAGTTCCTCCTCCTTTCCCCCAGCATTTATTGCTGATCAGAATGCTGCATGGCAGGGCGTATCCCTTTGGTCAGTCTGAGCTGGATGTCCTCCCAGCGTGCCCCAGCTCCGTGCTGGCAGGGCAGCACAAGAAGTGGAAAAGTCCTTTGCTCTGTGTAAGCACTGTTCTGCCACCACCAAAACATCAGAAATCCAGAATGCAGCATCATGTGAGCCTCTGCAAAGAAAATTAGCTCTATCTCAGCCAAAACCATGGCAAATATCACACCGTTTTTGGACTAATAATATTACTTTCTTAAGAATCTAAGTTGAAGCAAAAGTGTCACATATAAATGTATTGTTATAGCAAGCCAGAAGTAAGTCCATGCTAAACTGAGATTTATCTATATATGTGTATATATACGTGCATTTTAAATTATATCTATTTAAAAAGTTTACTATGGATAAAATACAACTATTGGCTTAATTTGGTTGTGCTGTAAGGCTTAGCTCTAGTGCATCACACCCTCTGGAGGAGAAGCTGGGGGAAGATGAGTGTTCATTTATTCCAGAACAGTGTCTTCCAAAGTATCTGCATGTCAGTAGTTTACTGGAGAACTTCGAAGAGTTCCCAAGAGCTGTACTCAGCACTCAGTAGCTGTTGTGGTCTGGAAGGAAATGTTAGGGTGGTGGTGGTGGTAAAAGTCAGCATGTGTGTCAGTTTAGTCATGTTGGAAGCAGGTTTCAGTTGTTAAGAGTTATTTGGAAGGCATGTGGTTTTCCTTTTCCCAAGCAAGGATAGCTGAAGTAACATAGTCAGATGAATGTTAGACTTTTTAATCTCTATAATGCATTTATGGCTGACGTAACCTTGAAATTTCTTTGGCTACTGTTATTAGGAATTCAGCCCAGACAGTCTGGCCTTTTCTGAACTTTAAAATCTGACTTGATTACATGGAGAACAAAAAAAAGATAAGTGAACCGATGTTCCCTTCTCCTTAGGGTACCAGCCGTCCCTCACACTATCATGTTTTGTGGGATGATAACTGTTTTACTGCAGATGAACTTCAGCTGCTGACTTACCAGCTCTGCCACACATACGTGCGCTGTACACGATCAGTTTCTATACCTGCACCAGCGTATTATGCTCACCTGGTAGCATTCAGAGCACGATACCATCTTGTGGACAAAGAACATGACAGGTAAAGAAAGATACAGGTCCTTAAATTCTTGTCCTTGTCCTTGGTCTCTGCCCCATCCTCAGGCATAAAGCCGTCTGACTGTAGATAATCACTGTTCATTTTGTTACCTTAGCAGCTAGACTTCAGATGCTCATTCCTGACAGCTAGGCTGTGTCAGGCAAGAGTAGGTGGGTGTTTTCTACTGAGTAACACTTGGGTTACAAGAAGGAAGCTCAGCTTCATAAAATATTCTGTTGCAACTTTTCCGTGGCGTGAAGGAATCAAGCCACACGCTTGGCTTTTTGCTTTAGAGCTGGAGCGTTCCTGAATCAAACAGATGTGAAGTGCCTCGTCTCACTCTGCTTCGGACGTCAGAACTATGTTATACCCTTCAAGCCATCAGTATGTTTGCAGTGGGTTATTTTTAGACAAATCAAGGAGCAGAGGTGAAGGGGTTTATCCGCTCGCTCCGCAGCCATCAGGCTTTCTGTCAATGCCGCCACGTTGCCCTCCTGCGTGACCAAGGGAAACGAAGGCAGCGTTTAATCGGAATTAAGACAATGCTCAGCCCCACTTGTCTTAATTTTTCCCATTTCCTTGCAGTGCTGAAGGAAGCCACGTTTCAGGACAGAGCAATGGCAGAGATCCGCAGGCCCTGGCGAAGGCTGTACAAATTCACCAAGACACCTTACGCACGATGTACTTCGCTTAGGTCAATGAAAGGGGAGCGTACTCGCTGAAAGGAAGAACTGAAAAAAAAAAAAAAAAAATTAAGCCACATACAATGTATGTTTCCAGTGGGGTTGGTTTATGGGGCGTGCCTCCGATCGTGCTGAAGTTGCCGCTGTGCAGGGGCGAGAGGCTAACCCTTAAATTGACACAAGGAAGATTGTTTACTTCACCGAGGAACACAGCACTATTATGCAATATGAAACCAGCCAACTGCTTTTGTGGCGCGGTCTCCTGTAGGAAGCACCGCCATCATTTCCTTTTTTTTTTTGTTTTAATTTCTGGTAGTTTAACCCTCTTATGCCTTTACCTCAAGTTGCTCGGCAGCACAACTCTCTTTGCAAAAAAAAAAATAATAATAATAATAATAATTAAAAAGAAAAAAGGATGGTATAATCTTAAAAAAAAACCAACCTGTATAAGAACAGTCACAAAGATTGTTTGGGAGAGAAAAGTGTGCAAAAAAAAAAAAAAAATTCTTTTTCACCCCGTTGAGGAATCTTTCTCTCAGTATTGCCATCAGCATTCGAATGCGAACATATCTGAGTACATCTGAATGTACAGCACTAACTAGAAAAAAAAAATGGAGGGGAGGGAAGATGTTTTGCACACTAATCCAATCATTTGAACATAGTTTAGCCAACTGCTGCCTTTCTTCACAGCTTTGGAGTCCTCAGCTCCAACAGTTCCCTTGTAAGAAGCAAACAAAGCTAGTGGTGTTACGTGCAGGCAGTGGTGATCCCAACTGTTCTTGCTCCCTGGTGACTTTACTAAAGCTGCTGTCATACCTAGTCCAAAAGTTTCAATTATTTTCTATCTGGCACGTCAAATACCTTGAAGCTTCATGTGAGATCGGGCATCCCAAGCTTTGTGGGATGACACATAGTAAACACCAGAACTGAAACTTTAGAGCTAAGGTCTTCTTGACAAAAGAAAAATGCTAGTTTACTTGCTGCCTCTCACACCTTAATGTGATTTCATATGTACGTGTTTTTGAAGTTTAGCTTCCTTTGTTTCTTTTATATTTATTAGAGTAATAATAATGCTTTAATTTAATTATTACAGAACATATGGTCGACATCAACTTTTATTTTTTAGAAATGTAACCACGTTTATTTTTAAAAAAAAAAAAAGAAACTGACAACTTGTTTTTGCTATCTTTTAGTGCAATAAGCGTTCGGAAAGAAAACTGTGTCCATTGAGCTGTAGCAGAGCAGTGTCTGTACCACTGCCTGCGGGAGGATGGGCACCTCCGCGATTTTAAAAAGGACAAAGTAAAAGCCTTAATTTTGAAAGGAAAGTTTTATAGTCAGAAGGAATCTCGGATTTTCCTTTTTTAAATCAAAAAGCGGCAAAAAAAGAAAAAAAAAAAACAAAAAAAACGCTTCTAGAACTCTGCAAGCTTTACCCGTCGCTGCGGTAGTTTGGTTTAACAAAGGAACTGGCCGTATTTTTGGCTTTGAACCGTGGAAGATATTTGAAGTAAACGAAATTTTTTTATTAAGATCTAAGTTTTTACATGCTTAATTAAATCTATTTGACATCGGTGAAAACGTCTGGAATTATTAAAAGTTTTTAGGCTCTTTTCCTCTTTGATAACGACTTTCCTTTTAAAATTAAGTTACTGGTGACTTCATTTCACTTTGCAAATAAAGTAAGAGGGCTGGGATAGTTCTACCTTTAAATCACTGAAATGTGAAGCAAACGAACGGGACTCTTTCATTCCACTTTAGAGGTTAAACCAATATTCAGATATCAGAGATGAGCATTTATTCCGCGAGGGGACTAGGAAGTTTTGCACTTTGTAAACTCGTGAATTGCATTTTTGACTGTTTTTATTTGCACTGGTTCATAGTATATATACTGCAGATCGTTTCTATGGGCATTGCTGTTATCCCAGCCCTTCTCAACTCCACCTGCTCTCCACATGAAAACCAGAGGGTCGGTAAAGCAGCTTGTCTCCTGCCGTTCTCACAGAATGCGCTGTTTGCCAATATACTGTGTTTTGAGCCTAAAATCTGAGCCCGTTCCGCTTCAGCAGGCATGACTCTTCCCCGTCTTTTCCGCCAGAAAACAAAGTACTGTATTTTGTGCATTTGTATATTGTACTGAAATGTATGTAGTGCTGTTCACAACGCTGTCTCAGCGAGCTCTGCTCAGCAGTTGGCGTGTAGGCATATACCATTATCTCCCAGTACCAAGGCAGATAACGTAAAGACTAACCTTGCACTGTTACCATTGCACTGGAAATAGTCCTGAGGGTGGGCAGCCCCCGTGGCTCGGGGGGGGGGAGGGGGAGGCTGCTGGGGAGCACCAGAGGGCGGTGGGGTTAGGGTCAGCCCTGAGCCCCCCATTGGGCTGCAGCTCTGGGATGGCTCCAGCCCCGGCTCTGTCTCCTGCAGGGCAGAGCTGTGGGGAGGCCGTGGTGCAGGCATCAGAGCAAGGTGGGCTCTGATCAACCTCTGAAATGCTTTTCTTGGTTGGTGGCCTGGCAGCTGTCCCTCAGAAGCGCTCTAGCTAGCAGTTCTGTTTTAAAAGGTTCGGGTTAGGCTTTTTACAGAAAGCTAATTTAAAAAAAAAAAAAAAAGTGGATTTTTTTAAAGAAACTGTTTTACACAGACTTCTTGTGGATTTCTGGCGTTCAGATGAAAACTCCTTCTTAAAAAGTCTTTTAATGCTCCTTTCAGAGACGCCGCACCCTCCTCATCCTGCCCACGCTCAGTGACTATGACCCGGGAGGCTTTTCGCTTTCAACTTTCACCAAAAAACCACAAAGAAACTTCATGGGGAAGGTGACTTAGATGCTAGCCCGGCAGCTGGTTTACCTGGTTTTCATGTGAAGAGTACGTGGAAGTTTGAATCTCTCTTCTTGGTTTTGCAAATATCTTCGTCAAGTGCCGATACTTATTTGTATTACGATATCAACTTACTGGCGTTGTGAGGGCCACACATTTATGATGCTGTAGCTGCTATATTTATTTAAATGGAGATGGACAATTACTGCACTAAGGAATGAGGAGATAAGCAAGGAATCAAGGTTAGTTAGATATCTCGGTTTGTTTTTCTTTTTTCAAAAGAGAATTAATGGTGTGAAATATCAAGTGTCACAAAGGGTGCTGTCATTTTAACTGAGATTAAATAGCCAGATATTCTTCCTTTGTTTAAAAACATATATATTTTGATGTTTGCAGTTTGGGGGTGGGGGGTCGGGATAAATGGTACCTCATCTGTGGTGGCAGTTTCCGGTATATTTTCAGAGTATATGGATTTCTTTTATTTTTGTACCTGCTCTCCTTTTAAAAAAGACGGGAAAAAAAAAAAAAAATCTCAAATTCTATGTGCTGTGTGGGGGAAATGTCGAGTGGCTCCAGGTCCCCTGCTCTGTGGGGACGGCCCACGGGGCCCAGGCTTCTCCTCCCTCTGCAGGCCTCGCGCGCTGCCCGCCTGGGCGCGCGGCTCCCACCCCGCAGACGCTGGTACCAGTTCACCAGACCAAGACCTCGTTTGTACTAAAGTGCCACTTCCTGGTGGGAGCTGCAGCCCTGGTACTGTGCCAAAGCGGGGCTGCGCTGAGCCCCGTGCCTCAGCACCGGGCGGCCCGAAGCCGGGGGGGGTGGGAGCAGAGCGTTGTGCAGAGCGTTGCTAGGCCGTGTGTTAACACAGCACCTGCTGACAGAGGGACTGACCCCCCCCCCCCCCAAGCAGGGGGCTTCCCCTTTTTGGGGGGGGGGGAAGGGGGGGGACGCTTCAGCCGTGGCCGTTTTACTCAGGATTGCTGTTACTGTTAAATGCGTGATTTGGTTGGACGTGTCCAGAAGTGATTTCTGTAGGGTTGGTTCTGGCATCCTTCTGGAAGGTTGGCCAGGGGAATGGTTTTTCTGGAGTAGGATGGGTTTCTGAAAGCGGTCAGTCAAATTATTTCAAGATGCCATTGGTCCTCGACCAGTTTCACTTGGTGTACCGATTTTTGTCCTTTAAAATGCTCAGCATAGGACACCAGATACTCATCTTCTGTACAAAGCTACAAATCCCGGCTTTCTCCAGTCTTGGAAGTTTGCTCTGGTGAAACTCCAAGCTCAGCCTACCCTTCAAACAGCTTGAGGCCTTGTTCTTTTTCCTTATTCCCTTCGCATCTTGTCCTCTTCTAATGTTCTCCCAGTTCTGTGAGTTGAGGGTTTACAACCTTCCTCGAAGCACTTTTATAACCCAGGAATCACAAGCTCAGCTGATGTCCCTTGCAGCTCTCCATTCCCTTCTCAGAGCTGCTGTCCTGACGGCCACCCCTGTCCCTTCAGTGCTGGCTGCTGGGTTGATTCGTAGGGATGTGACAGGGAAGGATCCCAGTCTCTCTTTTTCCTACCCAAAGATGGTACTTTACATCAATACCGAATGTTAGGACACCAGTTTTGTTTTGGCACGTGTTTCGATAAAACATCACCTAGCCCACTGATTTATTCTTGCTGTGACCCTGGAACAGTAGTGGTTAGAGCTCGAGCTGATTGCTGCTTTCTGCTAGCAAAGGGTTCTGTATTTTTTAGTAGCTGAGTTACAAGTAGATGCGTGCGGGGTCCTGTGTGTTACCTCCGGGCAGAATCTCAAGAACCTCATTTCTGTAACACTAAAACAAAAATGTTTGTCCCTCAGCCAAGGTGTGTGTGGAGGGGCAGGGCTGCAGGGGTGAGCATCACACCAGTGCTACAGAAACACTGTGTCCTGGGTGCCCTGGCCTTTCCCAGCTCTGTCCCCCCCCCGCCTTACATGGGTAGTTACTGTAGGGTCCTTTAACAGCAGTGTGGTTCTGTTTAAAATTTGGAGCGATGTTTATTTTATTTTTAAGCCAGACAGTCCTCAGAAAGTGCCTTTTTAGAAGACGGTGCTGTAGATTTTATTTTCCAGTTGTACGTGGCTGAACGTTTAAGATAACTGAAAATGCCAAGTGTTTGATGGTATCTTTCGGTACTTTCAAGCATCAGTTCTCTGAGTCAGGACCAAGCATTACCAGGACAGTGGTTTCCTTTGGAGGGAAAGGCACTGGGGGAGCAGGCACCAAATGCTGCTGGGGAGGAGCAGCTCTGCTCCTTCCCTGTGCAGTTTGCTCCTTCACATGGAGGGGGTGTGCGGTCAGGGAAGGCAGCAGCATGGGATGCTTGGGTTGGTCATGGCTGGAAGATGTTGTCTCTTCAGTGTTACAAGCTCCCAAGGACAAAGCAGACGAGCTGAGGGCTGTCTGGAGGCGTAGGGGATGCTCAGTGCTGCAAGCAGGCGTCGTGTGGGTGGTGTTTCTGACGGTGTGGTTTGCATACGTGCTTGGGGCTTGTCATTCCTAGCTGGGAGAGTGATGCTGTGGGCCCTGCTCGGGGGGCTGGCGGTGCTGTGGGTCCGTGGGGAGCGTGCTGAGCATTCCTGCCGTCGGGAGAAGCTGTCGCCTAGACTATTAACCACTGCACCTCAGTAACCTTGTAATGCTGCATTAAGTAATAACAGCAAAGTTCTGCTTCGATGACACTGTAATGTGCTTGCACGTGCCTGCGAAAAATACACACTTTGGTTTTTGTAACGGTCTCAGCAGCGGTGACCTGACTCTTCTTTGACGCTGGACCGCGTCCTTTTTTGTGGTGTTCCTGTGTATTTATTGGTGGTCTGTGTGTCCTGTCTGCGTGTTGCTTTTGAGGCTTATTTTCTAGGTGGGAAACGTTTCCGAATGCTTGCTTTTTCTTCTCTGAAGTCAGCTTCACTCTTAAGACACATGTGAGAAGAGGCCGAGCAGAACAACTCAATGGACAGGCTGATGTAACGGGTGCTTTGGTTTTTAAGTTGAACGCTAGAATGAGTTTGTGTTCACTTTCATCAGTGTCGATGCAGTATTGGGCATTGCCGATGCCGGGGTAGTTTTCAATATCAGGAGCTGAAGCATAAAATTCCGCTTGAACTGCGCTCAGTATTGCCGCAGGCGTGCACTTGTGTCCAGGCGTTTCCTAGGAGTGAGCAGAACAAGAGCCATGAGATGTTGGGGTGCACGATCGTGCCCTGTGACACCACTGTGCTTCAGGGCACCCCCAGATCCATGGCAAAACTGGGCTCTGCGTGCGCTGCCCCGACCCGGGCACAGGGATCCTTGATTCCTGAGTTGTGGGTTCCTTCTGACTGCAGGCAGAGAAAGGCAGCGATGTTTCTCTTTGCTTAACAGCTCTGGTTTAGAGCAGTGCTACTTTGTGGTATTTCATCTTGCAGTGATTTCAAATGATTTGTTCCCGATGTCTTATTGTTATTAGGCCGGGATTTAGAAAGCATTCTGTCAGCCTGGGTTCTGAGCCTACTTTCCGTAGTAGCCATTTCTATCTTTTGGACTAAAAAGGGCCAAAAATCTCATTCCATCAGCTTGTTTGCAGCAACGCTCTCCATCTCTTCCCCTGCCTGTGAACTAGTTTATTTTTCTCTCTGTACTTAGCCAATTCTGAAGCTGTTTAGATTTGTACATTCCTTTCTCCTCTCTCTATCCATCACAAACGCGATCAAAAGAAGTGACATGGACAGACCTTTGTCTGACAGTGCTGGTTCCTGCTGAGATGAGCTGTAGCACACGGGGGTTAACTGCGATAGATGCGTCTGTGCATTTCCCTTGTGTTCGTTGTAGGGTGCGTGATGTTTTAAGGTATCCAGCTGGAGGTGTAGTAGATACCCAGGAGGCAAACTTCATTAAAAATGAAAATGACGTCGTTCTTCCTGGCAAAGCTTGAGGTTCTCTGTGATCGATGCTACTCGTAGTAAATTGTGCTGGGATCAATCCAAAGCTGAACTGACTCAGCTGGGTGTTGTATGAGGAGGGGCAGGAGTGGAGGTGGTGACTGTGCTGTCAGACCAGTAGCAGAAAGCTGGAAACGCGGGGAGGAAGCTCGTCTTCCTCAGGAGAGCTGGCTGCACTGAAAAACTCCTATGCTGCTAGAGCCATCTGAACCTGCACCTTTGTACCCCCCACAAGTGACTACTTCAAAAACTGATCGATGAGGGGAAAGCTTTTTTTCCCCGTATTTTTTTTTTTTTTTACGCAAGAGTGCCTGTTCACCTCCATAGAAGTGCTGAGAAGCAGGGGCAGTGCCTGTTACAGCTGTGTCGTTCAACCCCGTCATCTGTGTTCTCCATCTAAACCCCAACGCCGTCTTGCCTGGTTCAGAGCTTGCAAAGGCAGTAGGTCTGTGGTGTTCCAACAGCAGAGCCCAGGGGTTCTGTGAGCAATGCGTGGCCCTTCTACACAGTGCAGATGCTCCGATGGATTTCTGGCTGCAGCCTTTGGGCGGCTGCTACAGGAGCGTGCAGGGCCGCTGAGGGAGCTCCCACGTTAGCTGAGGTGTCCTGGGCTGCTTGGGTCAGACTTGAACTCGTTGAGAGCAAGCATGTGCCTTTTTCTGATCCGAGACAGAAGCTGGAAGAGCTGGCGTTTGGATTAATGGTGTGGTCAGTGTTCTTGAGCTGCTTTTAGGGTTCGAAGTCCTTGCTCAGAATGGAGTTGGTTTTGTGTTGAGTTACTTAAAGGGAGCCCTGAATTCTTTGTGAATGTAACTACCCAGAGAGGAGAAGCTTTTAAAGTTAGTGGTTTCTGGAGAGTAATGGCATCAAATAAGCATACTTCCTGGTAGACTTGCATTTTTTTTAAGATAAAATTTAACGTTGATATGTTTCTCTGTTGAGAACCATTGATTCTGCCTTTCTTTGAATGTTGCCTGTCCCATAACATCTCTGCTGAGCTCCTGCAGCTTTCCCCCCCCCAGCTGCTGACTGTAAGGACACAAGGAATGTTGTTGGCGGAGGTTGGGAAGTGGGAACGTGGCGCTGAGGACTGAACATCCCTGAGGATAACTCGTTAAGGAGCAGCTTGCCAGCAGCTGAGGGTGGTGGTGTGTGCACAGCTACGGTGCCGGGCGTAGAAGGGTTCAGCAAAGGGGTAAGGATGGTAACGAGCCTCTCCTTTCACAGCCAGGCGTGCAGCGAAGGCTGCTGGGTGCCTGTGTCCTCAGGGGCTGGTTCAGGCTCCAAGCTATGAGTGTGGGTTCTCAGAGAATAGAGGAGGAGCATTTTGAGTTGTTTAATGCAGTGTTGAGATACTGGGGGGTTGTCCAGCCAGGAGCTCTGGCACCGGTGCTGGCTCTGAGATGGGTTCCCTCCTTGACTTCAGGTCAATGATTTTGCTGCAGCATTTTGCCCTCTAGAACAAGACGACGTGCGTTGCCTTACGAGAGCTAGCTGTTGTGTGTTCCGAGGATCAGCCACGCTCTGGAAGTGCTAAATTCCTGATACAAACCTGCGCGCCTTCTTGCGAGCTACCTTCACTTAATGGAGTCTGCCCATTGGGCAGAGCCTGTGCCCTGTGCTGTGTCTCAGCACGGCTGTCCCCAGCAGCGCCCTCGGGGTCCTGTGCACTGCTGCTGCCTTTGATGATGATCTTTTGTTTCCGTTGGCTGCAAAGCAGAGGACAAGCTTATTCAAATAAAAGGTTTTCCTGACGTTGCTGAGGATCTCGTAGGTCTTTCCGACACATTAGGCAGTTGAAGAATGGATACCTACTGTAATACCCTCTAGCAACACAGAAAAACACGATTATCTTGAGGTTATCTTACCCAAATCGTGGGTCCACGACCAACTTTGATACAGTTGTGCAAAAATTAGGCATTAAAATAGTTGCTAATCGTCTTTCGTTGTGCTAAGACTCGCAAATCAGTGCATTCAAAACCGGTTTCTTTGTCGTGACATCGGCACCTTGCAGGCTGCTGCTTGCTCCATCACATTGGCCGGGTCATCCCCACTGGAGCAGCGCTTACAGCTCAAGAACTGCAGGGGCTGTGAGCGTGCCAGCAAAGCAGCAAATCGTGCAGAGCTGCTCAGTGCTGAGCAGGCCCGGTGTGAGAGACGCTGTCCACCGAGGTGAAGCTTGGCTGCTGGCAGCTCGGCAGGCACAAGTGGCTTCTTCAGGGCATCGCGCTGTGTACGTCACGTTCCCCTGTGGCCGTAGCTCTCCCTTTTCTTTGGACCCGATTTCTCCTCTTCAGCAGAATGCTGCCACTTCTGCACTTCTCAGTGTTCAATCTGTTGGATCTCGCCTTGAGAAAACCCCACGTCGTTTTCCTGTAGATAAACCTGCTTCTAGACGGTTGCGTTTCTCCTCTGTTCCGCAGGCGATCCCGCAAAGCCTCAGCACAGCACACGGGGCTGATGGAATAACGAGCGCTCGGTGCTTTCACGGGCGTGCTGCCCTGCTCTGCTGCTGTGAGCAGAGGCACAGCTGCACCCACAGGGCGCAGGGCTCACCCTGCAGCTCCCCTGTCCCTGCTGGTTTGCTTCCTCCCTTGCTGTGAGCAGTCAGGCTTCCCCAGGTGTATGAAATGGGTGGAGAAACGGCGCCGTTGCTTGTTCTGGGCGGGGGGGAACCGGTCTGTTAGAATGCACTGAGGCATCTGCTCGTAGATAAGAACGCTGTCATGGAGAGGTATCACTTAAAGCTTTTCACTACAATTGGTAGCAATCCGTTCTGAGCCAGTCTGGGTGTTCCAGCACCTTCGGGAGGTGGGGACTGGGGGGGGCAGCGCGTGCCACGAGCATTGCTAGCACTCAGTGTGTAGGAGGCTGCTGGGAGCAGTGCTGTGCTTCTACCTTGTGCGTATTTAATGCCCCGTGTTCCGATGAAAAACAACAAAAGATTGTGCTGTTTGGGATTCCTTTTCAGAATAAAGTTCTAATAAACGAGTCCGGTGCATTCAGCTTCCCTCCCTGTGTGTGTCTCGCTCTTTCTCGGGTGCTTTCCGTGTTCCCGTGGCTTGAGCAGGGCCGGGCCCTTCCCACCACGAAGCTCCCGGGGTTCTCAGAGCAAAAAGGGGAATTATTCCAACTGGAAAGCAGAGCTGGGACTCGAGGCAGCGCCCCAATCGCTTGCAGGCGGGTGGCAAACGAGCTGGTGCAGCCTTTCTTTTCCCTTACCCCTCTCGACCACGTGTGCCTATTTGTACTGTGGGCAGGAGCGATGCCCTCTGCCCCTTCTCCCTTCGAACAAACGGTTCTTGCCAAATCGTTCTCCCTGTTGCAGAGCTGCTTTCTGTGGATCACCGTCCCACCTCAGCCTCCCCTTCCCCCCGCCCCTTCCTCCCATAGGCGCCTGTCACCTGCGCAGCGCACGCAGCGGCCCCGAGCTCCGTGCTGGCTTTAGATGCCGTCGAGTTGGGCGTGTTGTAAAACCAACTGTGTTCACCTGGAGAAAATAAAGAAATAAATAAATAAATAAATTCGTTTTTGAAACGCGGATGCGCTCTTCTATGGTTTTGATGCTCTTCTCTCTCGACCCCGGCTCCGGGAGGGGTTGCTCGGGGGCTGCCTCCCTTTGCTTTCATGCCGGGTGCTGTTCCTAAAACCTGGCCCGCTGCTCTCGGTGTCAGTGCGGAGCTCCAAGCTCGGCGCCGACCCCTCCTCTGCTGCTGTCGCTTCGGTTTCACCCTTTTAAACCTAAAAACGATGAGAAATTCCTGTTAGGTTTTCCTTTTTTTTTTTTTTTTTTTTCCCCCACGTCGCTTTGCTTCGGGTTCAAGTGTAACTCTCACTAAGAACTGCAATAAAAAGACGAAAGCTTTGCTGCGGCCCCGCTCGCTCTGTTCACGGCGCGGTGCCCGTCCCCGGGGTGCGGGGGGGGGGGGGGTGGGGGGGGGGAACGGCTGGGGGGCCGCTTAGCAACGGGAGCGCGCGTGCGGCAACGGAGCGGGGCGGCCCGGAGGCGGTGAGGGAGCGGGGGGTGAGGGTCCACGTCCCTCCCCCGGCACCCAGCTCCGGCCCGGGGGGCCGAGCCTTCCCCTCTGTCCCCAGCGGTGCGGGGGGAGCTCCAGCCCCGCCTCCCCCTCGGGGCTGGGGGCGCGCAGGGTCCGCCCGGCCGCTCTGAGCCTCTCCCGTGGTCTCGGTGCCCCCCGAGAGCGGCACCGATCCGGCACAGCCCCCCCCGGTCCGCAGGGGCTGCTGCCCCGGAACCGAAGCGGCACCGCGGGCGCCATCGGCCGCAGAGCCAACAGCCGGCCCGGCCCCGCAGCGCTGCGGGAGGCAAAGGAGCGCGGAGCTCCCGGGGGCCGGGGCGGCTCCCACCGCCCTTCCCCGGGGCTGGACGTGGATGCTCCAGCCGAGCTGCCCCGTCACAGCTCGCTGCTGCTTTTCCCCTGGCAGCTTTCCGGTTCGGGGATGTAGATACCGCTTCTGCGCATCCCCGTTAACGATAACACCCCCCCACCACCACCACCACCCCCACCACCCCCACCAAACACAGAAGCGTTCCGCTCCCTTCCAGCCGCCCGTGCAGCGAGATGGCCGCGCTGAGCGTCAAGCCGGGGCAGAGGTTCACCGTGCCCGACTGGGACACCAACGCCCGCCTCATCTCCGCCGACGCCGAGAGCCAACGCTCCGCGTCCCACCAGCTCCGGCAGGAAGCCCGCGCTCTGCGCAACGAAACCAACAACCAGGTGGGCTGCCCCGGGTCGGCCCCAGAGGTGGCTGAGAGGGTGGGAGAGCACCCGGGTCCGGGTGTCCTGGAGAAGGCTTCACCTCCTGAGAACCTCCTGGGTGTATCTGTGGGAGGCTGTGGCTCTCGTGCCCTTTGCAGCTGGCGTTGCTTTCCGCGCTCTCTGCGGCTGTAGGTGGCTGTTAGGCCGAACGATGCGTTACGCCGCTGGGAAGGGTCCGTCCGTTCCGAAAACGGGACAGGCTTCGGCGAGCTTCACAATTCCAGTCTTAAAAAATAATGGCAACAGACAGCTCATCGCGTTTTGCCTCCGATTCCAGGCCAAGTGGGATGAACACGACAACCAAACCCGCCTGGCTGAACGTATCAGCAGCGTGAACAGATGGAAGGAGACCCTGGACAAATGCCTTGCAGACATAGATGAGGAAATCAATGCCTTGGCCAAAGTATGTTGGGAGGACAGATGGCTGGAAAGAAACTGTGCTTTCAGCACGGGATGTTCAATAATAGAGGCTTGCCTTGTGCAGTGGGCATGCCCATATGGTACCCGAGGATGGGGACTTGTCACAGGTATTCTGGGATGGATACCTGGTGAAATGACATCCTGGAAAGCAAGCCAGGGTGTTCTTGGCTGAGCTAAGCCATTGTACGGAGCTGGGCACTGCGTGCTCGTGTTTTTGTTTTGTTTTGATCTTTTAAAGCCCCGAGGGATAACGAGAAATACGTTAAAACCGTAATTTGAAAACGTTGGATTTAAAATGGAGAATGTCAGTGGGGTCGATCTCTGGTTCTAAACCCACGGGCCGCTCCGTTCGGAGCCCTGGGCCTCCAGCAAGGTGCCAGCCTGATGTAACACACGTGGGGAACCGGTGTGCTTGGCCCCCACAGATTTCATTCCACATTTGCTAAGAGTGCGGGTGGGTTTCCCTTCCTCTTCCTCCTATCCCTGAAGGAGGCCGCCCCACAGCCAGCTTCCCCCACCAGGTGAAGGAAGCAGCGGAACGCGCCCTCCAGGCCAAGAACCTGTCCTGGGACGTGGCCAGGGAATGCCTGACGCTCCGCGACGGCCGCCGCGCCATCGACGTGGTGAGGGACCCCGCGGAGGAGCAGCTGCACAAGGAGGTGAAGGTGATTGACAAGGCCAAGAGAGAACTGCAGCAGAGAGTGAATGAAGCCTTCGAACAGCTCTGGTGAGGCCAGCAGCACGCTGCTCGTTGTGTAAAGGTGACGGAGGATGGGAGTCAAAGGCTTTGGGAGTGGGGAGCTGCGCTGCTCTGCGTGCTCCCCGTGACTCCAGCCTTGCGTTCTGCAGCCTCCTACAGGAAGCGCGCCAGCAGCTGAGCATGGACCACCGTGGCAAGATGGAGGCACTGGAAATAGATCGCACGTGCTTATCCCTCAGCGTGAACTCTCCCAATATCTCCTTCAAGGTCAACCCGACACGGATCCCAAATGGGTAAGTAACGAGCCCGGGCTTCTGTTCAAATCTGTGTGAGTGCTTTAGGGAGCCCGAGGAGGCTTTTCCTTTCCGTGCTACATCCTGGATTGATGAGTGCAGTTACTGAGAGCTCAGCACAGCAGCTGGGATTTGCTGTGACTCCTGGGCTGAGAAGCCACAGACTTTTGGGATATGAGATGCTCGTAGCGAGCTGATTGCTGGGATGCGTACTGCTAACAGATCTCTCAGGATGTCAGGGCATGCCTAGCTCATAGCACCATCACTGTCAAATAAATAGCATCTCTGTAATGCAGAAAATTGGAGCAGTCAGTGAACAGGTTATCAGAACTGTCACTGTGAAAGCAGAAGCTAGCTGCCCTGCCTCCCTGTACTCGGCTGTAGGTGACAGCAAGCGGTGCAGTATCAGCCTCTGGCACGGTTTTATGGGAGAGCTGCTGCACATTTTTCACTTGCTTGGCCTTTCATAGCGCGCTTTGGATGTGTCCCCAGTTGGAGCAGATGTTGGGCTCGGTGCAGGCGCCGTGGGGCAGCAGTCTCCAGCTGGTGCACTGAGATCAGACAGGATGCGACCTCTGAATTCCTGAACCATTCTGCACGGCAGAAAGCCTTCCTGGCCTGCAGCAGGTGGTTCCCTTTCAACTGCCTTGCAAACGCTCCACTTATTTTCATAACTGCTGATTTGTTCATAGCACAACTGCAGTTGATGAGTGGGAACAGAATAGCCAATACAACAAAGATCATGCTGAGGAGGAAATGAAAGCCTCGACTAAGCTCCGAGAAGCAATAGTGCTTGCCATCGCCCAGGTAAATTAGCCCCTTGGTTGTGAATTAGTGGTGCAGAAGTTCTGGGCCCACTGTGGGAGAACGGGTTGCTGTGTGTTGTGGCCAGAGAAGGGGGTCTTGAAAAGGCAGCATCGTCCTGTGTGCCCCTCTGCGAGCAGCCGCCCTCCTGTTTTATTTAAAAGGGGAGCTGGACTGTGCCACATTGGCTGCAACAGACCCAGCAGCCTGGAAGACTCACAGCAATCCATCACTCCCGTTCCTTTTGGCTTCAGGGGCTGTGTGACCTGCACACGCGTGGTGGGGGGGCTTGCAGCAGCCACAGCCTGGATGGTTTTGCTTGCCCCAACCCCACGGGGAACCGTGTCTCATGTGATGGTCACATCAGCAGCTGCTGGGAGGGAGAGCCCCTCCAGATGTGTGTGATTGGAATCTGTGCTCTCCTCAGACAAACAACGAGCTGGAGGCTCAGCGTGTAGCTACAGAGTTTGCCTTGCGCAAGAGGATCAGAGACATGGAAAGAGCCTACGACGAGCTGAAATGGCAGGAGAAAAACGTAAATGGTGCTCGTTTGATTATCGACCACAGCCTTGGGTGGGGATTGGACGCCAAGGAGGTTTGTGACCCAGAATGCTGCTCGATCTGGGCGCTCCCTTCTTGTGCTCACGTGCCCTGGTTCAACAGGCCGGGTGCATGGATGGGTAGGGGCTTCTCTGCTTCAGGGCTTTTATCCATCCCATTAATCTGTGAAAGCAAAAGCCTGCTTTTCTGTGCTGATCCTGCACTTGCAGGGGAACACAACGGTGGGAGTGAGGCTGCCTGTAAACCTGGCTCAGCTTTGTTTTAAATATAAAGTTTGCTCCCACATGAGAGCTGTTAAGTGGCACAGGTGTGATCCCTGCAACACCCAGCCTCCCTCTGCTGCTCCGGCATTTCCCAGCAGCAGTGCCAGGCTGGGGCCTTTTTATTTCACCCCTGGTGTCAGCAGCTGTGGGCATCAAACACCAGCAGCACTCTGGTCTGCAAGCAAAGCCATGAGCAGAGGGGTTCAGAACCCACCAGCTCCATTTAAAATGCATTCCCAGCACAGCAAAAGCCCAAGGTGAATGGGAGCTGTTTTCCAGTCTGTCTCCCAAAGGGAACTGTGGCTGTCCCTCAGGATACACATCTTTACCTTAGACCTTGGAGGAAATTGCTGAGATGGAAGAGGACATCCGACGCCTGGAGGAAGATCTTCGAAGGAAAATGCAGGATCTGAAAGTGGCACACACCCGCCTGGAGACCCGCACCTATCGACCCAATGTGGAGCTCTGTCGGGATCAGGTAGCAGCCTTGTCAGCAGGGACTGGGGAACCGAATAGGATGGTGCTTGTTTGAGGTGTGGGTGCGCTCCGGAGCAGATGGGATACGGGCTAGCGGGGGGATGGGAGAACTGTGGCCTTTCTGAAGCAGCATATCAGCTCTGTTCACTGCCGTGGCCATCTCCCTCCTGCATCACAGGCGCAGTACGGGCTCACGGATGAGGTCCACGCGCTGGAAGGATCGATCCGTGCGCTCAAGCTGAAGCTCGCAGAGGCACAGTAAGTGTTCTCCTGACTGCATCAGAGCGGTGGCACGGCGCTGCCTGTGTGAGGGACGTGGTTACCTGCAGCCCTGGGCCTGGCGCTTCCGGGAGCTGCGTTTCAGAACTCGTGTCTGTTCAGTACAGGGATGGAGACGTGGTCGGGCTTTGGTGGGAGCTGCTCTGGGCAGTGGGCTGCAGGCAAGGCTGGAGGTCTGCGTGGTGGGAGGCTGGAGGGGGTTCCCACAGCCCCTGCTTGCACAACCAGCCTGCACAGATGGTGCTCGCAGGGTGCACGTGGCTGTGCTGCAGGCCAGGAGCAGCGTGTGGACTTGCTATTCACAGACCCAAACAATGCTGCTGCTGATGTTCCCCAAGAAATACACAATCATAGAATGGCTTGGGTTGGAAGGGACCCCAAGCATCACCAAGTTCCAACCCCCCTGCCACAGGCAGGGCCACCCACCTCCAGATCTCATACCAGACCAGATTGCCCAGGGCCCCATCCAACCTGGTCTTGAACAGCTCCAGGGATGGGGCGATGCCGGAGCCCACGGGCCGGGGCTGGTGATACAGGTGGTGCTCCAGCTCTTCACACAAAGGCAGGAAGCAGCTCCTGAACCCAACTCCTCGCGTGTGCTCGTTCCCAGGGACGCCCTGGACGCTCTGTACAGACAGCTGCACCGCGTGCAGACCGACATGGCCTGCAAAGCCCACTCCCTGGTGCTGGACCACAAGTGCATGGACAGCCGCAGGAAGCTCGTGGTCCCCGCCGAGAAGTTCGTGCCGCGGGTCGATACCTTCAACCGCACCGAGAACCGCGCTGCATCCCCGCCCAGGCCCGGGCAGCTGGAGCTGGGCTAGGGCAGGGTGAGCGCCCGGATGCTCCGGAATTCTCCCGATTCTCCTCCCTGCCCCCGGTTTGTTATATAACCGCCTGTTATATGCGCTCCAAGGAGCGTTTAAACAATAAAAGAGTGTCTGCGAGAGCGGCTGCGGTGCACTGGAAGCGGCTTTGTGGAGGCTGAGCCCGTATGGGCCCTTCACCCGTGCGCTCCGCGGGGGCTCTGCCTCAGCCCTTCCCGCGGTACAAGCGGACGCCGAGTTTGGGATTCCTTCTGCCGCAGTCCGAGGCGTCGCTCGGGGGTTGCGAACTCGGGACCCACGGGTCGCGGCCCGGCCGCCCCACAGCGCCGCACAGC
>NC_034430.1:4261758-4273409 GCF_002078875.1 Numida meleagris | reverse complement strand
GCGCCCGGCGCCGTCCAGGCCTCGTCCCGCTCCCGCCCGCTTCCGGGGCTGCTTGGCCGGGGCGCTGCTGGGCGACTGCCTGGGCGCCGTCTTCGAGGGCAGGAGCGTGGTGAAGCTGCCCGATTTGCTGCGCTTTCTCCGCGGCCTGGAGCCGCCGGGCGGTGAGGGGGAGCCGACCGGGAGCGCCCGCGGAGGTGCGCGGAACGGCGCGGGGTGGGCCCGGTGCGGGGAGGGGGGCGGACGCGGACGAGGCCGGGCCGGGTCCACGCGCTGCCCCCCCAGAGCCCGGAGCGAGGGGCACGGGGGGGGGCGGGAGCGGGAGCGGAGCAGGAGGAACGCGGGAGAGCTGCTCGGCCCTCCGGGATGGGTCGGTGATGGGAGAGCCGTTCTCGGCCGTGCAGAAGCCCCGGCACCCCCCGACGGGGTCTGGAGGAGCGTGCTTGGTTTTATTGCGCCGTTCCATAAATGTAACGTGCGTGTCAGTGTATGCTGTAAACGGCACGAAGGTGATCAGAGGGCTGCGGCACCTCCCCTACGAAGTCTGAGGGAGCTGGCCTTGTTCAGCCCGGAGAAGAGAAGGCTGCGGGGTGACCTCATTGCAGCCTTCCAGGACCTGAAGGGAGCCTACAAACAGGAGGGCAGTCAGCTCTTTACAAGGGTAGATAATGGCAGGACAAGGGGCAATGGTTTTAAGTTGAAGGAGGGAAGATTTAGGTTGGATATCAGGGGGAAGTTCTTTACCAAGAGAGTGGTGAGGTGCTGGAGCAGGCTGCCCAGCCTCCAACCCTGGAGCTGTTCAAGGCCAGGTTGGATGGGACCCTGGGCAGCCTGGTC
Source organism: Numida meleagris (assembly GCF_002078875.1). Taxonomy (NCBI): domain Eukaryota; kingdom Metazoa; phylum Chordata; class Aves; order Galliformes; family Numididae; genus Numida; species Numida meleagris. The sequence goes on along the minus strand of NC_034430.1, from coordinate 4,272,575 downwards.
TGGTATTAGATCTGGAGGTTGGTGGCCCTGCCTGTGGCCGGGGGGTTGGAGCTTGATGATCCTTGAGGTCCCTTCCAACCCAAGCCATTCTATGATTCTGTATTTCTGTGATCTCTGACTTGTCCCTTTGTACCTAAGGGAGTACACCATCGCTTGGCTCTTACTTATCTTGCAGCACTTTGCATTGTGTCCTTGCTCTGGGTGCCTCTCTTGCTCTGAGCCTCACTGCTCCACTGAGCACAGCTGCGGTGCCCAGGGTGCTTCCCATCCTCCAGCAGTGCTGCAGCCATACGGACAGGTGGTGCTTGAAGGGAGCTGCTGAAAGTTCACCTGTGGGCAGTCACATTAAGTCGTAACTTTCTGTTTCAGAAACGCTTTCCTACACGGATGACACGGCCATGAGCAGATCTGTGGTGCAGTCACTGCTGGCCAAGCGAGAGTTTGACGAAGTTGACATGGCCAAGAGGTAAGGGCTGCAGCAGGGGCTGGCATTTACCAGCGAGAGCAAAACTTGCTAAATGTCAAACCCTGCTAAAATGAAACCATCATCTAACTTTCTGCAAAAGGGGACAGGAGCTCAGGCAAAGTCACTGTTAATTTGTGGAGAAAGTAAGAGCGATGGCTAGTCCTGGAATTTATTGCGTGCTTGGCTCTGTCCTGGAGCCCACAGCATCGTTAGCTGTAATGTCAGCTCCAAGTACACTTTGAAATCAAGCAGGATGGGACATGCTGTTTTGCCAGTTCTGTATTGGAGCCACGTACATTTAGCCACCTTTGTGGAAGATAACACTTGGACGTTTTAGAAGCATTTCCTTACGTGTTTGTTTGTTGCTATTTATGTCTGTACTTAATTTAGCTGGTGAATATTAGTGAGGTCAGCCTCAGTTTGTTTATGATCCATTTCCATTTTGGATCCACAGCCCTGGTAGCATTTGGTTCCACTTAAGGGAGAACATTTATTTGTTTAGAAAACACTTCCATTGAACTTGAACAAAAGACTTTCTTTGTGGTTGTGACCCAGGGAAATGTTTCGAGTTTGCTTCTATTTCAAAGCAAAGTTGAGAGGGAAACAAGTGGGTTGTGAGAGATGTCTGTACACCGTTTATACACCCTGTCCTCCTTCCACACCATTTTTTTGGAAGTGAGATTCTTTCCCTGCAGAAGTGAAATCAGTTGAACCATGGCTATCACGGAATTGTCCACGTGCTTTTAATTTGCTTCTATTTTAAAACTCCACGTATCTTTTCTCACCTGTGTAACTGCTGCTATCCTGCCCACACAGGTTTGCTGAGGAGTACAAGAAGGAACCCAACAGGGGCTATGGGATGGCTGTTGTCAATGTCTTTAAGAAGCTGCTGAGCCCCAAGTGCAGTGATGTGTTTGAGCCAGCAAGAGCTCAATTTAACGGGAAGGGCTCCTATGGAAATGGTGGTGCCATGAGGGTGGCAGGCATTCCGCTCACCTATTCTGATGTTCAGGATGTTAAGAAGGTACCGTTCTGGGCTCAGTGGGGCACCCTGGCTCTGTGACTGCCTGCTGCCGGGTGGGTTCCACTCTGGTCTCACTTGGGTTTGCTAATGGTATGTTTTCGTTCACAGTTTGCGAAGCTCAGTGCTGAGTTAACCCATGCCAACTCCTTGGGCTACAACGGGGCCATCCTGCAGGCCTTGGCAGTGCATCTCGCCTTGCAGGGAGAGATCAGCAAGGAGACCTTCCTTGAGCAGCTCATTACCCACATGGAAGACGTAGAGGCAGATGATAAGTCTCTTACTGATGCCCGAGCGTAAGTAGCTGTGAAGAGCACTAACCCTGCAGTGTACAGTTCACTCTGACTCTTCATGGCCTCTCTCCCTCACTGCACTCTTGTTTCCAGGCTGGGGTTTGAGGACTTACCATTTTCAAGGCGTCTGAAGAAAATAAAGGAATTTTTGGAGCTCAGCAGTGTTCCCAAAGCGGATGTATTGTTTGAATTAGGTATGCAATTCTTTGAGTTCCAACCCAGTGACTCCCTCCCTCTCTTTGTGGGAAGAAAACTGTCTTGCTAACAAAAAACTATCTTGAATAATGTTTCTTAATATTCTAAGATCTGATCTTAATGGCTCTCAGATCTTAATGTTGGATAGGATTAAGTAGATGTGTCCTGCCAGCCTATACTGATGTAGCTGGGATGTTCTCCGGGGTGAGAGCAGCACTGGTGAACTGTGGGGATTCTCCTACAGATGTAGTTTGGCACCTTGTGGTGATGAAATCAGTAGTACAGATGTTGACAGTGACTGGCAATGGGACATTGCAGTGAGAAAGGGAAAAGGTACTTCTGGGGGAAGGAGGACAGGAGTGTTCTGTAGCACTGAAGACAATTTGCTTTGCTAACAGGCAATGGCATCGCTGCTTTGAGGTCTGTCCCCACTGCCATTTACTCCTTCCTGCGCTGTATGGAAGCTGACCCAGATATTCCTGAACACTACAACAGCCTGCAGAGGACCATCATCTACTCTATCTCTCTGGGGGGAGATACAGACACCATTGCTACCATGGCAGGAGCCATTGCAGGGGCTTATTATGGGGAAGAACAGATACCCCCAAGCTGGGAGCAGAGCTGTGAAGCTTTTCAAGAGACACAGAAGCTGGCGAATAGCTTGCATGAATTGTACTGCCAGCGGCTCTGAGCCCTGAAGGGACTGTGTGTGTCTGGAATGTAAAGTAGGTGGTCACCTCTGCTTTTCTGGTCGTAAAGTTGGTGGTGGATCCGTGCCATCTGCAGCTGCCAGTGAGCCTCCATCTAGGAGACACCTGCTGCTGTGAGCTGAGAGGTGGAAGCACGAGCTGGGGTTGAAGAGATGGGACATAGCCCAGTTTTGCTGGGAAGTGGCTGCTTATGGTGCCTTGGACAGCGGGGGGCATCTTTGAAGTACAAGAGCATCAAGTTTTCATAAGATTTCTGCTGCTTGCTTTGTCCCACCCTTATGTAATTATGTCATTTTGTCATTGCTAGGTGGTGTCTGAGCCCACAGACTTATTTGCTATTTTCCTCTACTGCAGCATCCATCATTTCTCTTCTAGCAACCTGTCCAGCAGTGGCTTTCATGGGGTGCACATCCCTCTTAAAACACTGGTTCATTCTCAACTGACAATTGAAAGGATGTGGGTGGGAGCCTTCAGAGAAGCACTGCATGGGAGAGCCTGGAGGATATCCTGCTTTGGGGGACAGGTTGCCACCTTCACTGCAGAGTGGGGACGCTGCAGAGCAGACCTCACAGGGAGATTCACTTCATTAAAGGCAGAATGAGAAGTGCCTGAGATTGGAGAAGGGATTTCTTTGCATTGCTGGTGGCATTTGAAGAAATGCCTTCGGTGCATGCGTGCAGAATCCCAGTAGGGTAATTGTTACTGCTGGGAGAATCATGGACTCATAGAATGGTTTGGGTTGGAAGAGACCTTTAGATCATGTAGTTCCAACCCCCTCCTTTAGGCAGGGACTACAAGAAGGCTTAACTAATTGCTGTCCCTGTGGTGTCCTTTGCTCTGCAATCTGCCCATTGCTGTCCTAACTGATTGCATGTTGTGTTCTGTTAGATATCTGGCTCACATTTCTGCATCTACTCCAGCCATTGCTTTAGTTCCTAATCCTCATATTCTGCATTTTTAATTCTGTCCTGTGAATGTCCAGAGCACCAAGTGAGATTGCTGTTTAAATCCATGGGTGGAGATAAATCGTGAAATGTGTTAAGCAAGGATTGAATTCTTGGTTCCGCTGCAGTCAGTGCCAAGAATGGCTTCAGTTGGAAGCAGGAGTTATTTCTCATAGCTTTCAAACTCTGGACTCTGTGAGAACCATCTGAAAATAAAGGGAAAGGTTGAAAGAAGATGAAAAGAATGTTGGGACTTGAAGCTGGTACTGCTGGGTAAGAATATTCTAGCGCAGCTGCGTTGTTCCAGAGTGTAAAATCTGAAACTTTTGCCCAAGGGAGCTGGTCAGAAGAGGAATAATAGCTTGTGTATGGCACGACTGAAAAGGGTTACAAGCTTCTAATAATTAAAACCAAAAGGGAAGAGGCAAGCAGTCGTCATATGGAAGTGTTTGTAAATGTGAATGTGGCAATGTAACTCTGTATTCTCTCTCTCAAATTTCTTGTGACACTGGGACGTGAACGTTGTGCACACATGGAGTTCACTCCCTTTTGGTAACAGCACGTGGCTGCTGTGTGTTTCAGGCTGCATGCACGTGTGGAAAATCTGGTTGGGCAGGGTCATTCCAGTCCTTCCTGCCTCTGCTTCCTTCAAGTGCCAGTCTTCTGCGTGATGCTTTAATGGGTTTTACTTGTTTAAATGCGTATCTTGTTCTGAGATCGTGTGGAATGTTGGTCTTTTGTATATTTGTGTACTGTGCTGCAGATCTGTGGTGTAAAATGTCAGATTTTTCACCTTTTCCTGCCAGAGATGTCAACGTATCCACAGAGTTATTTTAAAAAGAAAAAAAAAAAAAAGACGTTTTCCTGTTAAAGGAGCTTGAGAATTTTAAAGCGTTTGGAACTCGTGAAGTTTCCTGTTTAAAAAAATACAGCTCATTTTAGGCCAGAATTGAAACCCATCCTGAAACATTCTGCTCTGCCCCACAGCTGTGGTCACCTCTGTCCCGAGCCCACGGCTCTGGGGGGCGAGGAGCACAAAGGCACAGCCGACCCCCACTTTGTACAATACGTTTTATTGATGGTTTGTCAATACAATCAAGTACTGCAGTTTTAGTTCTGAAGAGAAGGCCAGTTTCTGATCACAAAAAGAGTGCATTTTCAACCAACTTTTACTATGCCAGACAGTGCATGTAATAAGTATTTACAAAACTAAAAACCTCTATATACTAGGTTAGAAATGGAGATACGAGAGGCAAATTAAAAAAAAAAAAAAAAAAGAATTTTGTATATAAAAATGCACATTGTAATGCAGTTTTCATCATTAAAAATAGACGTACTTCATCCAACCCAACCTGTTTCTTGAGTGTGACCGAAAACGAACTCCCACGCTCTCACACACACGACAGAACAGCCCTTTCTGCTGGCGAATATCACGAACTCAGTACTCCAGAAGCTCCTCCTGACCATGCCTGGCTTGGTGAGCAGCCCCTCGTCCTCTGCCTCGTTCTTGGAGCCCATGTGCGTGTCACGTCTTTGCCTTTCTGTTTCTACGTGGAACAGGTGGTGCTGCTGCGGAGGGTTGGTGAGGGTTCATGCTCTGCACGTGAAGGGGAAGTGAGATTGCAAAACAGTATCTACAGCGCTGAACGGGTTCCTGGTTTGGTTGTGGTGAGTGTGTGTTTCTGTCACTGCTTTCTGCCAGCTAGAACATGACGTCTGCAATAAACCGGAACGGAACAGAAAGGCTGAGTGTAGGTTAGAACACAATATAAATAAATCGCTCTGTTGAAGGAGAGGGCTGAGCTTGCAGCTGGGAGCACGTGGAAGCTGCCAACCTCCTGCAGGTTGCGTGCTGCAGAGCTGGACCCCGCGTGCTGGGATCCCACCTCGCCAGCTCCAGTCCGTGCTGTGTCCCCAGGAACCACTTCGATGAAGGAGACACAGGCTCTGTCCCAGAGCCCTCCTCCTTGAGGAGGAAAGCATTCGAGCTTCCGCTTTGACGTTTTGGGATTCTTCTGGCTCCTGTTCCTGCTGGGAAATAACCGGCTGCGATCAGAACCCGACTGGCCCAGCACCTCCCCGCTTTCAGGACCTACAATGTCCCGTGGCATCAGAAGCGCTGGGGCTGCGTTTCAACTTGAGAAAGTTTCATCGTGCCACGACTTGCAGCTCTGCACGGAGCAAAACCATTCCAGGGAGGGACGCCAGCCCCAGCGGGGCTGCAGCTCAACTGCTGCCCTGTCAGCTTCAGAGCTCCTTCGTGTTTCTTATGTGCAGGGCCAGGGGTGTTTTTACATGGAAGCCCTGCATGGCAAGAGGCAGAGACACACAACGGGCTTAAGGAAAAGAAAAGAAACAACAACCAACCCCACCCCCCCCCCAAAAAAAAAAAAGTTGTTTAAATATCTTGTGCAGTCCATCTGGGGAATAGTCCCGAGTCCCATCCTTGCTACATCTTGTTTCTTTGGCCATAGAGGAGGCTTTAGGAAGATGTAAGGGTGATAGCTGCTCAGCTGGTGACCAAATGATCGCTGTTTTCTCAGGGCTGTGCCCTTGCCGAGGGACACGCAGCAGATTGCCTTCAGCAGCGTGCAACTTGCCTGGAGTGACAACTGCTTTACTCTAAGCGCAAGTGGCGATTGCCACTCTACCATGAGAAAATCTGCAAAGCAACGGAGTCCGATTCCTCCCGTCAGCAAGGACAGAGCAGCCACGTGGTCAGCATCCCGCGTTCCTTCCTCAAAACCTCACAGCTCCTCTTGGGGTCGATGACGTTTTCAAGCATTAGAGAACAAAGCGGCAACGACAGACAAATGGGAACGTTTTAACAGAGGAATGCACCCGGAATGGTGCGCTCTCACAGAACCATATTGCACTACACTTGTCAAGAACATCGTGAAGTAGATCATAGCACCGTTGTACGACGACGGAATGGAAGGTCAGAATGATCACTGCTCCTTGGTTGAAAGAAAGAGAATTGGGGGAAATACCCAGGTGAAAGCTGACGCGCTGTGAAGCAGCGGGACAGTACAAGCAGGTTGTCCGGGGGGCACCTTCAGGAAAGCTGAACTCCACCTGCTGGCACAGCGCGGTGCTGGCGTGTTGGCAAGGAGTGACGTGCTGCGAGGCCAAGTCTTTGGGCTGCAAAGAAACGTGCGGGATGGGAGCAGCCCTCGGGCTTGCTGGGTTAATGCAAGAGGGGACCACTGTTATCACAGGGGTCCCAACATCCCCCCACCAGGCTGTCGTCCTCCCAGAGACCGATGCCTGGCTGGTTTTGTTCCTAAATATGCTGGGGAAGGGCTAAAAAATAATATTTACTTATTCTAAGAAGGTGCTTATGCATAGTGTTCCACGTTCTCTGATTGTAAATCCAACCACACTGGATCCGGAGTGAATCAGATGCTGCTTCAAAGCAGCTTGAAGAAACAGGCATCAGGGAGACTGCAACTTGGACATCGGATGGTTCAGGAAGGAAATCCTCCACCCACCAAGGATCTCTGCTGCTGCACACATTTGCGTTAAGTGCTTGGGACCCCGTGTTGGTGAGCGAATACAGCATCCACCGCTGTATTTATTTGGCTGTACTCAGGATGGGAAACAAGGGCGCTGATTGTAGAGCGGAGGGGTGCAGTCCTCCACGCTACCCTCTCTGGATCACGGAGCAATGTACTGCATCACCAGATCCTCGCCATCCCAAGCAAGTTCCTGTGCCTGATGTGCAGTCATTAGAGGAAAATCTATTCCAAATACATTTTGCTGAGAAAGTTGCTCCCTCCCTCCCTTCCTCCTGCCCCTAACAAGAAAGAAAGAAAGAAAAAACTTCTCCTTTCTGATGACCCTCTTGACTCATGGATCAAACAGCGTGAAGCAAGGTCCCGCGACAACGGCTCGCGCGTTCTTCCCAGTGATTTTCTTTTTGTATCAATTTTAAATTTTTTTATTAAAAAAAAAAAAAAAAAAAAAAGACAGTTCATGGCTGAAGTGGGTGAAAAGGAAATGCGCACAGCAGCCGTTATGTGGGGCAAAGCAGGAACCCAGAGAAGGAGGAGTGGATGTATTCCGTGGAGTACAGCCCGTTGGCCTGGTCCGAGGGCATCTGTACCCAGACCTGGTCGTTCTCCTTCAGTTCAAGCACGGCACTGCCCGACGCCTGGTCCAGGTACCCTTTTTTGTACTCATCGTAGGTGTAGGTGGCGGGCACGTTGTTCTTATAAAGGGCCACCCAGACGTTGGTCCCTTTGACGTGCACGTGGTAGGCAAAGTAGTAGATGCCGGAGATGGGGCAGGTGAATATCCCGGTGACCGGGTTGTAGCCGTTGTGCCCGTTGTACAAAGTCCGGTCGAACTTGACGGGCATGCCGGACGCCGGGAAGGGGGAGGTGAGGATGGCGGTGAAGGCGGGCGCGATGCGGGCAGAGAGCTCTCCTCGGCCGTACTGCGGCTTGCCTGGCTTGCCGTTGCCCAGCACGGCCCCCTCCACGCCGCCGTCGGGCAGGTGCAGCCCCGCGATGCCTGTCTCGTCAAACACCCCTGGTGCTCCTGGTGGCCCGGGTGGCCCAGGGGGGCCGGGCGGCCCATTGAGCCCCGGTGTTCCTGGCATTCCTGGTGGGCCGATGGGGCCGGCCATGCCGGGCTCACCCATCTTCCCCTCTCCGGGAACCCCGGGAAGCCCCGGCTCCCCTTTGAGCCCCGGCAGCCCCTGAGGGCCCATGGGCCCCGCGGGTCCCTGCAAGCCGGGGATGCCGGAGGGGCCCCTTAGCCCCGGCTGCCCCGGGATCCCACCATCCCCTTTGGGTCCAGGGCCGCCCGTCAATCCCGGCACCCCTGGGAGGCCGATGAACCCCGGTTCTCCTTTGGGGCCCGTTGGGCCAGGGGGGCCCTGTGAGCCGGGCAGACCCCTTTCTCCCGGCACTCCTGGTTTCCCCGCAAAGCCATTTGGGCCCTGGTCGCCTCGCATTCCCGGCATTCCTGGTGGCCCACTGGGCCCCACGTCACCCTTGGGGCCAGGCAGCCCGTGCTTGCCCGGTAGGCCCATGGACCCTGGCGGGCCTGGTGGCCCAATGACACCGGCAGGGCCCTGCTCGCCTGGCTCACCATCAACTCCGGGTTCCCCTTTATCGCCAATGGCTCCCGGCACCCCGGGCTGCCCGCGATCTCCTTTGAGGCCGGGCAAGCCTGGCTTCCCGTAGCCCGTGGCACCCGGCAAACCAGGGGGGCCGCGGATGCCTGGTTCCCCCTTCGGCCCCATGGGGCCCTGTATCCCCGGCACCCCTGCAGCACCTGGGACACCGATCCCATCGATGCCAGGCGGCCCCCGTGGCCCCACAGGGCCAGGCTCCCCACTGACCCCTGGCCCACCGGGGGGGCCCATGTCACCCTTCTCCCCCGGCGCACCAGGCAGCCCGTCAAGGCCGGGTTTACCAACGCCGACAGGTCCCGGCGGCCCCGCAGGGCCAGGAGGGCCACCATTGCCTCGTGGCCCTGGGAGCCCCGGTTTCCCCACTCCATTTTCACCCTTCATCCCTCTCTCCCCACGGGGTCCTGGCTCCCCTTTGGGGCCAGGCTCACCCCGAAATCCTGGCAGCCCCGGGCCGCCCTGGGGTCCTGGTTTCCCATTGACTGAGATGCCAGCAGGCCCTGGCAGCCCTGGGGGGCCGGGCAGTCCTCTGGGCCCTTGCTCTCCCCGCATGCCGGGTTCACCCTTGGCTCCAGGCATCCCCTTCATACCCGCCTTGCCGGGCAGTCCTGGGATGCCGGGTTTCCCGATGCCAGAGAAGCCAGGGGGCCCCGCAGGCCCTGGCTGACCGTGCATGCCCGGCTTCCCTGTGCCTGGCTTTCCTGGGTAGCCGGGGGGCCCGGGAGGGCCGCGTGGGCCGGGCTTCCCTGGTGGTCCTGGCTCCCCTTTGAGGTCCATGGGTAGTAGCGGCGGCATGTCTGCAGAGAGAAGAGAGCACGGAGCTTTACTGGGGTGGCAGCGGGCTGGGTGCACGTCAGGCAGCCATGTTGGGGTGCCTCCAGTTGGCAGCACCCCCATTTTCCACACGCTGGGCCTGAGGGGCATGGTCAGTGGGCATGGTCGGGTGGGTTGGGGCTGGTCTGGGTGGTGTGGGAGGTCTTTTTCAACCTGAATGATTCCCATGAGGTTGGGGCCTGGAGATCCGCGCATGGCTGGGTCTCCTTTGGGATTAAAAAGAAAACGCTGACATGTACTTGAGAGCCCAGAGAGGCGATGTGTGACTCATTAAGGCACGCCGGTGGTGTTCCCTGGCCCCGCTCCCCTGTCCAGCAAGGTGGAGAGAAACTTACAAAGGAAAAAGCGCTGAGGATGGAGGAAAAGCTCCAATAGCTGCGAGGGAAGCGCAGCCCCGGCCGCGTCCAAGTGAGTCAGCCCAGCTGGGAGCAGGCCGCCGCCGCTTGACATTTCAAGAATTTATAGAGCTCTTTTGCAAACGGATATAAGAAAGAAAGTAATGGGCTGAGAGACTACAAAGCGAGCGGGGCCGGATTACATGCCCACCGCAGCTCCGCGCGAAAAGCGCAGACGTGAGCATAAATCACCCTCTGAGGCGAGCACAGGCGGGTGCTGCAACACATGACATGGGGAATAGCTGAGAAAGGGTAAACGCAGCAAAATCCCTTTTTGGGGAAGCTCACAACGAAGGGAACACTTGGCAGGACCACAGCGAGAAACGTGAAGGGCAGAGACCTCAGCAACTCGGGCAGATGTTCACCCAACCCAGCCCGGAGCAGAGCACCAGCCGCCAACGCGCCCATTGCCCCCCGGTCAGTGGGAGAAGATTTGAGGAGATTTAAGACATGTGAGAAGCGTAACAGCGGCAGCAGCCGGCACGGCCCCGGCAGCACTTCATCTCCGCTGAGTGCAGCCATCAGCCGGGGCCACGTCCCAGCCGGGTGCCCGTGTGTTTGTCTTTTGGTGATGGAAGCATTCTCAGAGCTTATCTCCACTGCGCAGCCTGGCCCACGCGCTGCGCTGGGCAGTGTGCATTAAGGAAATTCTCGTCTGACTCGGCATTACCACTGGCTTTCTGCTCCTCACCCCAGAAAGCGGTGTGGGAAAGCAGGGAGACGTGAAGCGCCGCACTAACGCACATTTCTGAGGCTTGAACGCTGGAAAAATTTTTATCCGGAAAATGATTTCAATGTGTTTCCTCTCCCCTCCACCCC
>NC_034430.1:4255784-4261738 GCF_002078875.1 Numida meleagris | reverse complement strand
TCCGCCCCCAACCCGGTTTTATTTTTTCCTTCTTGCCACGGTTTGAAAAGAATTAATTTTCTAGGTCATTTTGCATGGGATCAGAACAAGGATCTACAGCTGAGCCTGTGGAGGACGGGAGAAGTGCGCGCACGCAGCCGCACGGCGCAGCAAAGCAGAACGCCAGGCGCGGGCTGCCAGCGTGCAGGCGGCCAAAAAGCAGACGGGAAAACCAAACCGGGGACGTTAGTGGGGAGAAACTGGGACATGGCAGCCCCAGCTGGTATCCGATTTCAAAAGCCCATGTCTTACCACAGACGCATGTCTCGGAGCTCTGCATTTCACAGCAGCAGCATGGGGTTATGTGTTCCCCTCGAAGCATGAACAAAGCTGCCATGAATGCTAATGCAGCGAGCCAGCTGGGGCAGGGGAAGGGGAAGGAGATCTGTGAGCTCTCGCCTCGGCCCCGCAGCTCAGGGGCTGGATCCCGGTGTCCATCCCTTGCCCGCAGCTGCGTCCATTCACCCTGGACTCTATTTTGGGGTTGGAGCAGCTGCTCAGCACCCCAAGGCAGGTAGCCCTGTCTGTGTCACTAGATGGCACCAGCAGCCCCACAGCCAGCCCTGGTCCCCCAGGTTGGGGTCCCGGTCCCCATGTCAGGCTTGGGAGAACTGGGGTGCCTGTGCCCCACGCAGGACAGGGGGTCAACAGCGATGTGCCTTGCCAAAGGAGCAGTTACACAGGACAAAGCTCAGGGAGATGCGGGAGCCACCAGTATCCCCATCTGCCTCCATCTTTCCCAGTTTTTTTGGGTGGTGAAAGCTGTTTGCTCTGCTCTGTCCTGAATCACTGAGGCCCTGTGCCCGTTCCAGCCTGGCACCCATGTGTCCCAGCAGCACGCTTGCTCCTCCACCGCCGCACAGAGGTAGCAGGAGCCGCCTCGATGCGTAGGGAAGAAGGAGGAAAAAAGCAGGAAAAGCAGCAGGAAGATACTTGAATTCAGGCCCATCAGCAGCTGAACTGCTGCTCTTTGGTGAGGCTGTGCTGGAAGGTTGTGTCTCTGGCTGGGATTCAGAGAGCAGCTCTATAACAGCTGAGAAGGGGGCAGGGAGCGGGGGCTCCCAGCACGCTTCAGCTCCAGGTTTTGGTGTGTGTTTTCTGACACATGTGCTGAGCTGAACTCCTGATAAGCCATTCCACCCAGCAGTAAATCAGCCACCGGCAGCTGAGCCTTCTCCGGTTTCTCCTCCCGGAGCCAACACTTGGGCTTCCTGGAGGGTCCAGCTCTGAGCAAGCCCGGGGGGTCCCAGTGGCTGTTAACCCCTTGGGCCACCCGAGGGATGTGCCCCATCCCAGCGCTGGCTCCAGAGAGAGCTGTGGAGATGCTGTGCTGGTACCAAAGGTGGGGCTCAGTCACACCCAGCACTCCCCATCTTGACTTGCAGATATCACCCTGGGTGCTGGGGGCTCCCTTGGCACTGGGTCTACACCAGGAAATGCTGCAGGAACTCGGCCACTCTCAATGCTTGCTGTTTGCAGAGAGGGTGTGGAGTTAGTGAGTGCTGGTAACACCTGGGTCTGGTCAGTGACGGACCCACCTGTGCCTTCTGTGCTGCAGCACCTGCAGCAGGGCCAGGCACAAAGAGAGCAGGGCACTGCAGCAAGAGCAGGCAGGGCGTGCATGAATGCATGCACACAGGCAGGACGTGGAAGCAGGCAGGATGTGCATGCATGGTGTGGAAGCAGGGTGGAAGCAGACAAGGTGGAAGCAGGGCAGCTTGAGGCCAGCGGTTATGAAGGGCTGTGGCTCAGCTGGAAGCTGCAGCTGGGCTGGCTGCTCTCTGCAATGACCTCAGCGCCTCTGCCCCTGCAAGCAGCACATGTCGCCTGGTGGGGATTGATTTAACACGTGTGGTGGAGGAAATCGCTCTCACTCACTCTCTTTGTGCTGGGCTGGGTCTCCCAGCTCAGGTCTTGGCCCTCTCTCCTTTCCCAGCTGGTGTGAAACACAGACAGGGAAACAGGATAGGTGGAGGACATGCCCAGAGCAAATGGGCAGGATGGGAGGAAGAGAGCAAAGGGCTGTGGGGCTGCTTCATGCTCAAGCTCCCAGAGTGAGCACCCCTGGTGGTGCAAGCAGGAGGGGCCCAGGGCAGGAACCAAGAGACCCCCCAGCCTGAGCCAAGGGGCTCAGCTTCTCTATGCCGATATCCCTGGGATTTCTTTTTTTGGGGGGGAAGCACCTGCTCAGAGGGCTCTGGCCGTGGGGTTTGGGTGTGATGGGGAGAGCTTAGTGGCTGCGGGATGCAGCAAGATGCCATGGGATGCTATGGGATGTGACAGGATGCGATGGGATGCTGTGGGATGCAATGGGATGCCATGGGATGCCATGGAACGTGATGGGATATGAGGGGATGCCATGGGATACGATGGGATGCCTTGGGATGCCATGAGATGCTGTAGGCAGGTCACGCCGACAGCCTCACCCCTGCCCTCCCAGCCCCTCTCCAAGCGCGCCCCTTACCGAGGTACTGCCCTTTGCCTTCCCGAAATGGGGGTCCCAGGGGCCCTTTCACCATGGGCTGCATGTACTTGACCTGCGCGTATCCGGCCGCTCCTCCCGCCGCCGCCGCACGAAGGCCGACCAGCAGCAGCAGCAGCAGCAGCACCGCGGCGTCCGGCAGCATCCTGCTCCGCACCGCTCCTGCGGACAGAGCGGCAGTGAGGGGGGACCCCGGCAGCACCCCTGATGTGCACCCCATGTCCCGCGAGGATGGGTGAGCAGCACGCAGCCAGCCCCCCCGGGAAGGGCCCCGAAGGGAATGGAACCCCCCCAGTGAAATTTCCCGTTGTTTCACGCACCCCTGGGTGCGGGGAAAGCCCCCGTGGGAGCAGCAGCCCCGGCCCGAAGCTCCCATTGATAGAAAATGAACACCCTGTGTAAAGACTCCTCTCCCCCAGCAACGTTTTCAGTGCCGGCTCCGTGCGAACAGATTGATTTGCAAAGAGCGCTTATTTTTGGAAGCTTAAAGAACACGTGATGGCAAGGAGCTTTGCTGGTTGTTTCCCTCCTCCTCGCAATAATTGAGCCGTGGTGGTAATTAACGAGCATTAAGCCCTTCTTCGCCTCTCCCCGCCGGGGCAGGGCTGCTGCGCGCTGGGATTTCATCGGAATTTCCTGGATGGCTTTTGCTGAAACAGCAGTGAGAGAAAGAAGAAAGCTGCAGCGCGGAGGGGAAAAATAAATACATCAACACAAATAAAATTAAAGCAATTAAGAGAAGAGCAGCCCCCCGGCACGGGGCTGCTCGCTGGGCAGGTGTCGGACGGGTCCTGCGCGGCGCTGGGCGCTGCAGGAGGAGCACTGTGCCGCCGTGGTGCTGCCTGTCTGCGGGGTTTAGCAGAGGAACGCTTCTCTTTATGAAGCATTATTTTACAGGGATCTGTTTAAGGGGGAAAAGAATCCCGTTTTAAGGGATTGCAGCTGTAAAAATACGGTTTCTGCTAAATAAAAGCGGAGAACAAACCCCTGAATCAGCTATTTATTTGTTTGCCTTACCTGGGATGACCCCCGTGTCTCTGGCTCTGACTTCATCCCATCCCCTCCTTCTCCATCTTCCCTCTCTGCCACCTGGGTCTTACCCAGCCCTGTCCCCCCATGATGCAGTGTCCCCACGGATGCTCCTGCCTGTCCCATGCCCTGGGAGCAGCAGCTGGCACGGCGCAGCCGGAGCAGAAGGGGACGTGTGCTCTCCCTTAATGCAGCTGAGCAGTTCTGCTGCACTCCCGTGGGCTGTGGGGCTGGGATGAGGTGTGGGACCTCCAGCCCCACACGCCGTCCCCTGGTCCCACACCACCCAGTCCCCGCAGCTGGTGACTTTGTAACCCCCAAATGGAGACGTCTGGAGATCCATACCATGAATAAAGCGTGTATGAGGCTCTTTCATGCCCAAGAGCTGCATTATGCAGGGGTGATTAATTGCAATTAGCGGCCGCGCAATGGATCCGTCCTTTGAAGGCTGCGAGCTGGGGCTCTGCTGCTGCCCCTCCGTGGGGCTGAGAGCCAGCTGGGTGCCACCAGCAGGGATGAGCCCCGTGCTGGGGAGATGTCTTGGGGGCCGCCCCGCCACCAAGCACTGCAGGATGGGGACAGCCCCAGCGTGTCCCAAACGCAGCCGCAGCCCCACGCTGTACTGCAGCCCCACTACAACATCTCCCTCCAGCAAAAACAAGCGCAGCGGGAACAGATGGGGATGGGCAGTTTGTAAATAGGTGCGCTCAGGGGGTTCGGTGAGCTGTGCTGGGACCCTGCGGGGCTGGGGGCAGTGGGTGGCATGGCACAGACAGCCCTGGTATGGCATGGAGACCCCTGGTATGGCACAGAGACCTCTGATATGGCATGGAAACCCCTGGTACAATGTGGAGACCCCTGGTATGGCACAGACACCCCTGGTATGGCATGGAGACCCTGGTATGGCATGGAGACCCTAGTATGGCATAGAGACCTCTGGTATGGCATCGAGACCCCTGGTAAAATGTGGAGACCCCTGATATGGCACAGAGACCCCTGGTACGGTGTGGTGGCATGGCACAGAGACCCCTGGCACAGCACAGAGACCCCTGGCACAGCTTCAGAGCGCACAGCCGCTGCGCTCCCCCGGCACCGCTTGAGCAGGACGTGTTAAAAACCCCTGGCACGCAATGAAAGCACCGGGGAGAGAAAAATCTCACACTTCGAGTCCAAGAGCCGAGACAAGAAGTGTCACCTTGTTCTCACAGGAGCATGGGGCCTGGGGAGCCCTGCAGACAGGCTTTGCCTTGTGCTCCCAGCACCATCCGGCGCAGCCCCGGCACCTTCTCTGCTTTCGCCCCCAGCCCCGTGTCCCAGCCCCCGGCGCGGCCCTGCACACACAACCCCGCACTTGTTCGTAGGGCTGAGGCTGATTTATGGCCGCTGTTATTTAAATATGAACGACGGGGCCGGCAGGCAGCGCAGCGCCCGCTCACTCCGAGGCTAATTATTTTTAAGTCAATATAGGCGGTCTGCGGGGGACCTGCGCTTTGCGGTTGGAGGTCAGTGAAGCAGAGAAGTTGTTTAAACACAGCAGTAAAAGCACCATCAGTGTTGGGCACAGCAATCCCAGATCCAGCCCCGGATCCAACCGGAGATGTACCAACCTCTGGCCACACTCATGAGCCACCTGGAGGGCTGTCACAGCCCCGTGCCCATCTCTGCACCATGCACCGGGCATGGGGATAAGTGCCTGGGCATGGGGATGGGTGCAGCACCACGTAGCAAAACGTGTCCCCGAGCTCTGGGTGGACATTACAAGGAGAAAGCGTGGGGCAGCATCGGCGCGTGGGTGGGCTGCACTTGGCCGCCACCAGGTCCCATCCAGCAGCTCCATCCCCGGTCATTTGCAATAAAAAAAAAATACAGCAGGGAGCATTTCCAAGCCCAACACGGGGCTGGACAGACTCCAGCGGGAGGTAAATGATTGGGTTTGTGCTACGCATGCTTTAAAAATAATAATAATAAAAGGAGGCACAAACGAAAAGTGAGCTATTGAAAGGGCGAGCGAGCACGGTGTTTCCGCAGGACGGGCTGCGGGAGCCAAAGCAGCGCGCGGCCGAGCAGCGCAGGAGCGCGGGGAGAGGCTTGGCACAGCGAGCCCCTAATGCATGACGCCGGATCGCAGCCAAAAGCTGCTGTACGCACTGCACGGATCCAGGGCCTCGCCCGGCCTTCATCAGAGGGAACAAGAAAACATTTTCTTTGACGAAAGAAAAACATCCCACCCCATCTGCACGCAGCTTCCTGCTGCCCCGGTGCACCCGCATCTGGCACCGGTACAGGGCTGGCTGGGCATGGCGCAGCATGGCACCTTGTTGTGTGGCACAGCATCACGTTGCATGGCACAGCATCATGTTGCATGGCACAGCATCACACTGCATGGCACAGCATGGCACAGCAT
>NC_034430.1:4243974-4255624 GCF_002078875.1 Numida meleagris | reverse complement strand
TGGCACAGCATCATGTTGCGTGGCACAGCAAAGCACCACATTGCATGGCAGAGCACAGCATGGCATGGCACAGCACGGCATGGCATGCCATGGCATCACATTGGACGGCATGGCAAAGCATGGCACAGCACAGCATGGCATGGCATCACATGAAATGGCACAGCACGGCACGACATGGCACAGCATGGCATGGTATAAGCACATCATGGCTTGTTACCACATAGCATGGCACAGATCACACCAGCTGGTTCAGCATGGTACGACATGGCACAGAATGGCATGGCACGGCATCACACTGTTTGGCACAGCCCAGTGTGGCACAGCATGGAGCAGCACAGCGTGGTGTAGCACTGCATGGCACGGCACGGCATGGAACAGCACGTGGCACAGTATGGTGTGGCACAGCACAACATGGCACAGCACGGCATGGCACAGCATGGCATGGCACAATGTGGCACAGCACGGTGCACTGCCCTTTGGCACAATCACCGCCAGCTCGCAGCGTGCTGCAGTCAGTGCTGGCCGTGTCCACCCGCAGTGCTTCGATCCAGGCAGGGGCTGCAGCCAAATTAACTGCGGAGCTGGGGGCTTTGTGCTAATTAACTCCTGCTGCACTAACAACTACCGCAGGCGCTCGGAGCGCACGGGGCAGCTCAGGGCACGGTGAGGAGCAGAGCTGCAGCGGGAGGAATTGGAGGGTTGTGAGCACAGGGCTGCAGGAAGATGCACGCTAACCAGCTGCTTTGTGCACAGCTGCTGCAGAGATCGCTGCACACCCAGCACGGGGTGCTTCTCCCTGTCCTGACTCGCCTCCTCGCACACCCCGGCCATGTGCAAGGCGTGATGTGCAATGTGCAGCGTGCGACGTGCAGGGAGCAGTGGGAAGGACACCCTGCCCCAAAGCGATGCCCCCGGGGGATGATGCATGGTATGGATGCACACGCTGCACGCCGCCCACGGTGCCGAGGAGCCCGGGTCCCCACAGCGGTGCTGACACCGGGGTTGGTGCCGCTGTTGATCCCGCAGCCGTGGGGTCAGGGGTCAGCTAAGGCGGATTAGTGACCCTGGGTGCGCGTGTGCCGCGGCGCAGCAAGGCGTGAGCCCGCCACAGGGCACGGCTCAGGCCTTAATCCCTCACCCCCAGCTGTCAAAACCCCCGGCTGATCGCGGCTGATGCGCACCGCGACGGTGGCACCACGGTGCCTACAGAGCTGAGGATGTGCATTGGTGGGGACGTGGGTCAGCATGGAAAACGAGGGCCCCAACGTGCCCAAACGTGGTGTTTCTGCTCTTACAACCCTTACCACAAACCGCTATTGTGCTGCACCCAGCAGCAGGTGGGGCCCGATGGCTGCACACAGCGGTGCCAGCAATGCAGTGCCTGCAGCGCGGTGCCATGCATCCAAGCAGCACGGGTGCTGGCAGCACTGCAGGTCTCTGCACAAGGAGCCCACCTATGGGGTCATGAGGAGCAAATTCTCACCCAGCTGTGCTCAGCCAATTAAGAGCTCAGCCAATTAAAGCTGCTCAGGACTTAAAAGCTGCATGCTGAGTCTGTTCTGCAGTTTGGGTGTAGGATGCTCTGCCTTGGGCTTGGTCAGTCTTGCTGCACCCTTAGAGGAGCCAGGGATCTATGGGACCCCATGGGTATGTCCCCCTGCACCCAGCCCCATGGAGGGCTCCAGCTCCAGCCCCAGCTCTGCTGAATCCCAGACTGCACAGCACTAATAGCAGGGTTGCCTGCCAGGTGCATAGTTGGACCAGCCAGACTGCACATGCCAAACCACAGGTATTTTATGAGACGTTTCCTGTTATGAAGACATTTTTGTGGGGTTTCTTTTTTTTCCCTTCCCCTCTTCTTCCCCTCTCCTCCTCCTCCTCCTGGCAGCATGGTGCCTTCCTAAAACCAAAGGCATGGTGCAGAGCAGAAGCTGAGTGCCATTTGGTGAGGGTGGTGGTGCCAATGGGTCACATCCACGTTGTGCATCACCTGCTGGGCACCATGGCCACAAACCACAGAGCTGTGCCATGCTGGTTTGGTGATAATGTGCTGTGGTTCAGGCTGGAGCCCTCAGCCCTATGGGCTGTGCTGTGCTGTCCTACACTGCAGTGCCCTTTCCCCAGGCTGGCTCTGCAGGGTGGGAGCTGGTGCCCAGCTGTGCTGAGCAGTGTGGGCACTTTGGGGACATCTTGTTATCTGTTGCAGGTCCTCAGTGCTGCTCCTTGTCCCCACAGTGCTAGGGCAACACCAAACCAGCAGCTGCACAGGATCAGCTCTGTGCATCTCCAATCCCAGGCACCTGCTCAGCACCCTGCTGCACCTGCCCCTGCATCACTGGGGCTCGGTCCCTGCCCCTTGTTTGGGGGGAGATGAGGTCCCAGCATCACCCATAGTGGGAAGCTGAGCCACAGGTGGTGCTGGGGGGCTGCTGGGGACCAGGGAGAGCTGTGGCTGCCTGCCCACACCCTGGCCAAAGCCACAGCTGAGCCCCAATGGCTGAGCACTGGTTTGAGGCTGGGCTAAGTGGCTTGGCACTCCTCCCTCCTCCTCCAGAGTGCTTTTTTACCCTCTTTGATACAGTATATTTTATAAATAAATGTAATTGCATCCGTCTGGTCCCACAGGGACAGGCCATGTCGGTTTCTGGGACAGCGCTGTGCTGCTGCAGCGGGTGCTGAGGATGCGCTTAAAGCTTGTGCCTGGGATGCCTTCAGCAGATGCCCCTGAGTTAGCACAGCTGGGAGCCCCAGCCGTGCACCTCCCCCTCTCACCTGAGCACTGCCAGCCTCCTCCCAGCACCCAGCCCTCCCCATGGCTCTGTGCTGAGTGCAGAGCAGTGAGCCCAGCGCCCGGCTGCCTCCCAGAGGACGGGTGTGCTCCATCCATCCCATCCTCGTGCCGCTGTGGTGGCACCCACCCCTCGCCTCCCAGCTCCAGCAGCGGGGCTGGCTGCCCGTGATGGGAAAAGCCACGCTGCGGTATTTCTCCCTGTCACTTCATTGTGGTGTCACGGTCTGAAATCCCTTCTCCCCAGTTTTGCTGGGCCCTTGGATCTGCCTCTCCTGCTCCACAGCATCACCCGACAGGCGCGTTCCCGCCCGTGTTTGCACTGTGACTCTACAGGTGATGGGGACCTAGTGACCCCCAGACCAAGATGCTGACCCCTCACTGGGGACACAAACGCTGTGTGGGTTTGGGGCTGCCATGGGTTCATCCCTTGCTGGGGATGCACGGTGTCACCCCGGTGCTCACGGCCGCAGCCCGATCAGTTCTGGGGTAAGCGCGGGGAAATCTTGTTTGTGCTCCTCTAATATCGGCCTTCTGTTTTGCATTTGCTCTTTCTTCAAAGATACGGCGCGGCCTCTGCCAAGATTCCTGAGGAGATATCCTCAGCAATGCAGACCACGCTCCCCACCAAATTCAAAGAAAACAAATGTCAGGCCAAGGATTGATATGAAATAGTTTAAAAATGAGAAAAAGCTGCCTTAGAGCTAGGTTTACATTAAAATAAATTTCAGGACCGGGAGCCTCGGCTGCCGGGAGGGGGGGCAGGAAGGATTGGGTTCCCGGGCAGTGAGGTGCCGGCCCCGCTCCCCCCGGGCACTGCTCCTCCTCGGCTCCCCATCCTGCCCATCCCCGTGGGGCAGTGGGGATGGTACCAGGTGTGGGGCTGGTGCTGGGGAGGGGGACGGCGCCGGAGCGGGGCCCCTCGCCTGGTCCTGCCCTCGCTGTGCCCTATAAGGATGACTGACAAGCCCGGCCTCGGCCTGGGGATTTCACGGGTTTAAGGCATGTGACTTATTTCTGTGTTCCGTCAATTAACCCATTAAAAAAAAAAAAAAAAGTGTGGCGATTTCCCCCTCTCCCCCAGCTCCAAATGCCCCCCATCCCTTGCAGCTGTGGCTCAAGGCACAGCACCCTGCGTGCCCCCATCCCCGCTCCATCTGTTTTCACCCCCCCCTCCTCTCCCTGGGTAGGTCTGTGCCGGGCACGTTCACACTGCCACGCTCAGACGCCGGCTTCGTTTCTGTTATTTCATGTAATTGAATTTATGCGAGCCGCCGCGTGGTCCCGCAAAGCCCGAGGTGTGCAGTGGAAACTCTGACACGGCGCTACCAGAAACCGCGCTCCCGCCCCACGCCGCCACCGGCTCCGGTTTCACGTTTTGCTCCGCACTGAGCATGGGGTGGGGGGGAGGGAGTGGGGGTCACTCTGCATCCTGTGCACTCTGCTGCGTCCCCCCGCTCTCGGCCTCTCCATGGGGCTGGATTCGTGGTGGGGTGAGGCAGCGCTGTGGGGCTCCACGCTGGGGAGATGTGGGGCACGCACGTGCGTGGCTGTCGGGACGGAAGCGGGTTGGGTAAAATCAGGTCTCCTCAATTTTTCCCAGAATCTAGTTTGGAAAAAATGTGTCCGACGCTGTCACAAGATGTTTCAACACCACTGAATCAGCTGTTTTGATTTTTCGGTTCGAGGTTTTTTTTAATTTTTCTTTTTTTCTTTTTTTGTAATTCCCGCATTTCTTTTGTCTCGAAGCTGAAAGCCTTGCAGGGAATTCCAGCTCCTCTGGGGTCTGGGGAGAGCTCCAAACCTCCCAGCTCCCTCCGAACCCCTCAGTCGAGGCACTGACCCAGTGCTCATCTACCCACTCATCCACCCACCCACCCATCCATCCATCCATCCATCCATCCACTCATCCACCCACCCATCCATCCGTCCGTCCATCCATCCATCCATCCACTCACCCAACAGAAGGACCCAGTGTTGGCCTCCACCCAGTTCTCAGCACCACGTCCCCAGTGTTGGCCGACATTCCCGTGTGCCACTGATGTTTGAGCTGCACACAGAGCCTTAATCTTCAAGTGATGCCAATCTGCAGCTGTCTACCTGAAGCTACAACCTCGTTACCGAGGCTCCTAATTCCCAGTGCAATCCAACCTCTGCTCTAAGCTGCTGTAAAAGCATTCCGGGTCCTGAACCCTCCCTCTGCCCAGACCTCAGCACCCATCCTCACTCCATCAGCTGAGCACTGGGGTGGCTGTGCAGAGGAGGATGGCAGTGACCATCTCAAGGGGAAAACGAGCACTTCTAGCCTTGCATTGTGCTCCAAATGAGCGGTGCTGGAGAGCTGCAGAAAAGTGGGAGATATGTGTGAGTTCAGAGGTCTGGCAGCTCTGCAGTCGTCCCTCTGTCCCAGCGCGGAGCAGAGCTCTGGACTCGGCCGTCTTTACGACCGCTGACACTCTGCCAAGCAAAATGTGGGACCTGGAGTTCAAGCAGCGGTGGAAATCAGTGAAGAAGACACAGCATATTTTCTTGCTGGGACATGCTTATGTCTGTTAGCCTCCAGACGAGTGGGCAGGGCTGCTCTGCTCCCGCTAAGGACGCAGCCACACGCCTTCCTTGCAGGAAACAAGGCCCAAACCCGCTGTGCATGGCTGGTTGGGGCCGAGAGGCGTGCACACCCCGCTGCTCACCTCTTTCCCACATTTCTGCGCCCTGCTTTGGCCAACAGCACACAAAACCCCACTGAAGGAGCTTTTAAGGGCAGGTTTTGCATGAAAAAGCCAGAAGCTGGCGGCGGCGCGGGGCAGTGCCCCGTGGCACAGGGGCATGGGACAGCTCTGCCCCTTGGCCCCCGTCCTGGCAGCGCTGGGTGCAGAGCCGGGGCTGAGGGACGCATTTATTACAAAACCTTTTGTTTAGGCTTCAAGCTGGAAAAACACTCGGCTCCTATTTTCCATGCAGAGCTCCGCTCTGGGCGGTGTCATGCGGGAGCCACACTCTGCCCACGCTCAGCACCCGCTTCCCAAACCCCACAGCACTCCAACCCCGCGGCCAGCCCGGCCTCACCACTGGGGCCGCCGCTCGTTTCCATTATAAACCAGTTTGGCAGCGAGATGGAGCTGCAGGGGCTGAGGCCGGGGGCCATCCCCTCACTGTCCCTTTGCTGCCTCTGCTCTGTGCCGGGGGAGCGGAGATGAGGCAATGTGCGGTTCCTCTCCCCTTCACACGGTGTCCTCTGGCACGGAGCACCGGGACGCCATTCACGCCATCCATCCCCACGGGTCCGGGATGCTATGGGGCTGCGGGGGAGGCCAGGCACCGTGCCTGCCCCAGGGCTGACCTCAGACCAGACGCCTTCCGAGGACTGGAAATCACATGGGATCCCAGAGCGGGGCACATCCGTCACCACGCAGCGCTCCGGAGACGCGCTGTCCCCAGGGCAGGCGGGCGGCTCGTCAATGCCATCTCTATTACCAAATTGTGCAAGTGGCAGGGACAGAATCCAGAGAGCCCAGGCACGCAGGGCACCCCACGGGCTGCCAGGAAAGCACTGCTCCGGGGCACTGCTGGGAAACAAAGCACCTCCTCGAGCAGCAGATGGACCAGGTGCTGGAGAGAGCCATTCCAGCCCATACCCCCAGTGCCCACAGGAGCAGCTCTGGGTGTGTGCATGTCTCTGCCTTCTAGGAAATGGGCAGAGCGAGGTTCTAGGAAATGGGCAGCGTTGGAGCCCCTGGATTGAGCGTGCCATGCCCTGGAGAGCTCTGGGTTTCTGGCTGCCGCACTGCTGGGCCTGCGTGGGATTTATGGGACTTTGCATGCGGCAACGAGACATGGGGAAAAAATTAACTCGACCTATTCATCCTATTTTTCTAGAGGACAATTCTAAAAGAAAAGAAAACAAGAGCAGAAAGCCATCCACATCCAACCCAACAGCTATTGTGTGGGGAACGGTGCAGGGAAAGGCTCCGGGAGCAGCGAGCCGGGCTGGGGGGCAGAGCTGGGGTGGGCGATGCCGGCGGAGCTCAGAGCTCAGCACCGAGCAGCACCACCAGGCCCTGCCCCACGCCGAACATCGCGGCCACGCGAGCCTTGGCGGAGCTGCGAGGGCTATTTCGGGAACTTTCAGCACCACCCAGAGAGGTGTCCGATGCTTTTATTTATAAACCCGCTGGCTCCTGCCCAGCTCCATGCAGGAAAAAGCCCCGCGGAGCCAACACGAACGGAGCCAGCAGCATCCCTATGCGGCGGGAGGCGATGCCGGCCGGGCCGAGGATGCTCCAGCTGAAGTGGCTCAGAGCTGCCCGACTCGGGGTGCTGCAGAACCAGCCCCCAGCCCTGCAAGCTGCTGCTGGGCTGTGGGAGCTGCAGCCGCCCCGGGGTGAGCACAGACCAAGCGCAGTGCTCCGGGGACTGGGCTAATGGGGTCCATTCGCTGGGTAGTTCTTGGAATAACAAATTGTATCATCCAAAACAGCAAAACCACAAAAGGGGATCGGCTTGCAGCCCGGCTCGCAAAAGCCCCTTGTCGGGAGGCCCCCGCGCCCCCCAGTCTCCAACTGGAGAAAACTCAGTGTAACCAAATGAAGCAGCACAGCCAGCCCGGAGCTGCCCCACAGAGCCCGCAGCGAGCTCTGCCCAGCCGGGATCAGACCCCAGGGAGCACAACCCATGGAGCAGGCGATGTGCTGCATCCATCCCACACTGCAGACTGCACAGCGCCCAGCACCAGCCCGCCTGGCAGTCACCCACGGCGTGGCCTCGCTGGCATTTCCCTGACCTTTGGGACAAATGGGGCTGTTCCTCCCACGGCCCCGCAAATGTCAGACAGGAGGAGGCGGCTGCTGGCTGCACCCCGACCCACAAAGGGACCAGAGGCCAATGGGGCAAAGCCACTCCACTGATGGGCTGCCAGGAAAAGCTGCAAAATCTGTGTGCACAGGGGGAAAAATCCCCTTTCCTTTGCTGCAGAACGGGGCTGAGGCTGCACACTGCTCCCCGTGTGCTCCCGGTGCAGGGGGACCAGGGAAGCCCCCACTCCATCCGTGCACCGTGGGGAATTCGGGTCTGCCCGGCAGCGCTCCGGGTGCATTCCTGCCGTAAGCACCGCGGATTTGCTGTGCTTTAAGAAAAACGAAAAGAATGTTTCGAATGAAATTAATTCTCAGGAGCCCCACGGTTCATCCAAGCGCTGCCCGGGCACGGCTTGGCACAGGGTCACTCCTATAGGCTGTATGGGCCTTCCCTTGGGGGAAGAAAGTACTGGGATGGGTATAGAATGACGACAAATCGTTGCCCATCCGCTGATGGAGGAGCTCAACCGAGCTCATGGTTTGCATTCAGCACTGACATTGCTCACCCTGTGGGAAATAGCTACAAGAGAGAGAGCCCTGTGGTGAGGAACACAGTGGGTGCGATGGGCAGCAGGGAGGCAGGACCTGGGCACAGGGCTTGTGGTGCTTGATGCTGCAGTGAACAAAGGTGCAACAGAACAGCAAAAACCCCGCCAGCTTCCTTCCTGCAGACAGGGGAACAATCACAACCACAAAGACCCCCTTTCCCAGCCCTAGAGCTGCTCGGGATGCTTAGCGCAGCCCTGACCACGCATCAACCCAAAGCAAAGCCCAGGTGAGGTTTTGGGGTGAGGTTATCGGTGGGACCCCTATGGGCCCCAGAGGACTGGGATTAATGGCAGGGAGCAGACAGAAGTCTCGCTGCTGTAACCCAAAGCCCCGATGTGGGGGATCGGACCAGGAGTGCCAGGCTGGGCTATCGGGATACAGCAAGAACAGAGCGCTTGTTTCTGCCCTGGCTGGCGTGGAGAATACCTTTCTGAAATCAGGGACAATGCGTGTTTGAGGCTGAAAATATGCTGCTCTGGCAGAAGCCCACATAGTTAACCTCGGTGGGCACCGGCGGCTCGCGCAGAGGTGGGATGGCAGAGCTCACTGCTGACCCCACGGCGCTCAGCGCGAGCAGGAGGCACGGCGATAAGTGGTGAAATTAAAGCTACGTGGAATGCGGGCAGAGTTCTGCAGCTCCCGCTGTGCCAGGGCAATGCTGCCTTATCAGCGCTGCTGCGCTGTCCTGACACCGATATCCCCTCGGCAGCGACGTGCCCTCATGCACACCCGGGATCCGGGCTCTCACCCCGAGGACTGGGGCTGGAGCTGAGCCAGCGTCCCCGAGCGCCGCGGTGCAACCGCAGGATGCTGATAGGAAGCCGTAAATCGGCCCCAGGCTCTCAGCCCCCGGTGACTCCTTCAAACAAACCTGGGCTGAGGGCAGGCGAGCCGGGCGCCAGGCGCTGTGCGTGGGGCTGACCCCAAAGCTCAGCTGCCCCTGTGGCAATGGGGCACCCCCGGCACCGCTCAGGGGGAAGGGGGGGGCAGCCCCACATCAGCTTGGGGTTGTGGGGAAGGGGAGAAGCCCTGCGTGGCTGTGGAGCTGGGCACGAGGCGGTCCGGCTGCGGGGCTTTGGTTCCAGGGAGAAACAAAGAGGAGGCTCTGACTTAGGCTAATGTGCCCCAGAAGAAAGGCTGTGTCCTTGTTTGCTCCCGCGGCCGCATTGTCTGCGCATAAAGGAGGGGATCGATCTCACCTCGATACCGGCGGTATCGTCTCATTCATCTGGACGGGGCTCTTTACAAGACCCCTTCTTTACAATTTAGATCCCTGGGAACTTGGAAGGCAGCAGTGAAATAAAACCCTCGGCAGGAACAATAAAGAGGCTCTCAGCAGCCGCCAGGGAGATCTGTGCGGGAGGTGCAACCCCATAGACCCGGGCTTCGGGGTCTGCAGAACTCTGCTGCTTGGGGGCATTCCTGGGGCCCGCATCCTGCCCAGGAGGGCGGTGTTGCTATGGGGCTGGGAGCACTGAGCCCCAGTGCGAGAGCTGAGCCCTCGGTGCAAAGCACCCACATTGGGGGAGCCCTGGCCGTGCCTCTCCATCCCCTCGCTGCCTGCGCAGAGCAGCAGGTGAAAATGCAGAGGGCTTCCTCCCTCCCCGCTCGCTCCCCGCCAAACCCCGTCCTAAACAGGGAGAGTCTCTAAGGACAAACATCTGCAGACGGGACCGAGGGACGGGCTCGGCCCTGGGGGAGGCAGCGGAGATGAGACCCTGCTGCACAGCAGCCGGGGATTTGGCGGCGGCTCCTTCCTGCGCTCCGCAGCACCGCGTGAACTCAGATGACACCGGGGCCACGGGAGGCCACGGAGCCTCCGCAGATGTTTGAGGGGATGGGAGAACACCCCACGCGGCTGCTTCGGGGCTGCTTTGCTCCCTTCCCCTCTCCTAACAACACCCAGCTCCTGCCTGCAGCGCTCGGGAGTAAGGCCAGGGGGGCCCGGAGGGGACACGGGGGTTTGGGGCGGGATGTGGGGAAGGAAGGGAGCAGCTCCTGCAGCATCCTGCAGCAGCGGGGATGCAGGCAGAGATCCGGGGTTTGCAGCCCACGGACCCCGCTGCCCGGCGCGACCCCGAGCAGATGTGCTCGGGACATTGAAACTCGTCCAGCCGAGAAGGCCCCGCGCAGTTGGGTTTGATCTCGGTGCTTTGATGTCCGCAGACGATGCGCGGGGTTGTGCAGAGAGCAGACAGCCCCGGGGAGGGGGCGAGGCACAGGGATGTGACTCAGGGACGGCTCCGGCACAGGGGGAAAAGGAAAAGCGGCTTATGGTGTCTGCTGGCATCGGCCGTCACACGGGGACGGCAGCGTCGGGCCGAGCCGTGTCCCCGCTGGGTGACATTCCTGGCATCGCCTGCAGCCCCACGGGGCTCCGTGCTATGGGATTCCTGCAGGGCTTGGGGTTTTCCAGTCATCCCCCCAGAATATGCAGGGGAGGGCAGAGCAGAGGGGCAGTGAGCCCCCGGGTGTGAGCCGGTGCCCACTGGTGCCCCCCAGCCCCTCCAAGCGGGCAGTTAATTGCCATAATTAGCACCCAGGGCAGAGCACAGCTGGGGAGATCTGCATCAGCCCGACGGCTCGTGCCCCTCTGAAAGGGGAGAGCTTGGGGGGGAGAAGTGAGGGAAAACAACTGAAATTCGGCATCTCCTCCTCCCTTCCCCCTCCCGGGCTGCTGGGTGGTGTTGTCACAGACGCTTTCTTTAGCACCGGGGAATGGAAACTCTGCCGCTTCCCGAGCTGCGGACAAGTTGAAATAGGAGAGAATGACACCGGGAGTGTGTGAGAAAGGGGAAGGGAAGGGCCCTTCACGCCCCTTCCGTGGGGTTAATGCGTTCCGCAGGCGGCCGTGCCCGGCGCTGTCAGAGCTGCGCTGCGTGCAGGGCGCACGGGGAGCCCGGTGCAGTGCAGCACCCGGGGGCACGGGGGCTCAGCGGAGCGCGTTTTGTCCCTCGTGTCGCAGATGCCCTAGGGGACGGAGCGTTGGAACCAGGCGCATCAGAACCAGCCCCTACAGGGGACGCTGCGCAGCCCGCGAGCAGCGAGTGCTCGGGAGCAGCGCGCAGTGCCCCCGCCCCGCGCTGGATCAACTCTGAGCCCCTCACAAACCTCTGAGTCCCCCACAAACGTCTGGAAACGAGGCCCTGTGAAGTGTTGTCGTCGCCCCCCCCCCCCTCAGCCACGCAGCTCCCTTACAGTTCCTCTGCAGAGGATTTGCAGCAGCTCGGAGCGCCCCAGACTGCATGGAGCTGCGTGGAGACGAGAGCCCCCGCGGGCACCGGCCCCACACCTGGGCGCACCCCGGCTCGGGCATCGCTGCTTTGCTCGAGTTCCTCCCGAAGCAGCGCTCCCCAGCATGGGCTGCCAGCTCCTCCAGAGCACGCAGATACCCCCAGGGCCGTGCCTGACCCCCTCCCCCCCCCCCCCCCACTTCACCCATTGCTGTGAGCCCAGCTTC
>NC_034430.1:4218480-4243038 GCF_002078875.1 Numida meleagris | reverse complement strand
CCCCCCCCAGGCAATAGGGCGAGGAAGAAAAATGTAATCCGAAGCCCGGCTGGGGCTGGGGCTGCCAGAGCTCCCTGGCATCGCGCTGCCTGCCGCAGCCCGGCGCTGTGCGGGGGGCAGCGTCCCCCCCCGCTCCTCGCTCACATCCCCCCCCCACTTGACACTCGTGTCCCCAGCTCCGTGCTCACGTCCCCCCCCTCAGCACTCAGCCCCCAACAGCCGGGACGGGAGCACAGCGCTGTGCCACCCCGGGGTGGGCACTGCCCCCGTGGGGGTCTCGCAGCCCCCCCCCTCCCCCCCATAAGCTCCCTAAGCGCGCAGGGTCCGGTCCCCGCACGGAGCCGCTTTGTTTCCCAGTGTCCCTCGCAGACAGATCAAAACTGCATTTTTACAGAAGCAATAAAAATCCCAGGAATTCACCGGCCTTATGATTTATTAAACATGTTCCCTATAGCAGAGCCTCTCGTAGATGAGAAAATAGCGGCAGTGGGTTATTGCTACGCCCGCGGGGAACGGACCGGGCGGGGTGGGGGGGTGGGATCGTGGTGGGTCATTGGCAAAGCTCAGAGCTGGGGCGCTCGGCGGACCGGCAGCCAATTAGCCAATTAGCAGCAACTCCAATGCAAGAAGCACCTTGCTCTGCCCAAGGTACTTGGGAACGAGCTGCCCCCATCCCGCCCGGTCCCTGCTCGGGGCAATGTTTTAGGGCGCAGCTGCATCCCACGGGGCCACGGCAGCCACGGCCCCACACGGGCGCTGCCCCACGCGGACGCAGCCCCTTCCCCAACCCCTCCTGTACCCACAGACGCGCTCTGTGCCCGCACGAATGTCGCAGCGCGATGGGCTCGGGCAGCGCCGGGTCGCGCTGCGTTGTTCGCACCGGGACAGCGCTCGGGGGAGGGGGGGGGGGAGCGATTAAACGGGGTCGGGGGGAAAGGGGGGTGAGAAAAGGTTGTAAAAACTGAAGAGCAGCGCGCTGCCGAGCAGCTCTCCCGGGGAGGGGGTTCGAGGAGCCCAGCGCTGCGCTCCGCACGGGGAAAAGAAATCAGCGCTGCGTCCGCTGAGCGGGGCGGGAGGGAGCTCTTGGCCACACGTGCGCGCAGGTGAATGCGGGGCGACCTTACCTCGGCCCGGCGCTGCTCAGGATCGCATCGGGGGGCGGCCACGCTCGGCTCGGCTCGGCACGGGTCTTGTCGGCAAGGCACGGCGCGGTACAGCCTGCCCCGGGCACACGGCTCAGCACGGCTCGGCGCGGTACAGCCTGCCCCGGGCGCGGCGGGGCCGGGACGGGGCCGGGGCCGCTCTGGCTGCGGGCGCGGGGCGGCGCGGGGGGCGCGGAGCGGGGCGGAGCGGGGCCGTGCGGGAGCGAGGGAGGGGGCGAGGGGCCGGGCCGGGCCGGGCCGGGCTGGGCGGGCGGCGGCGGGCTTTCCTCTTTTTTTTTTTCCTATTTCTTTTCCCATCTTTTTTTTTTTTTTTTCCCCTTCCACCCCCCCTTCCCTTTCTTATTTTGTTCTTTTAATTTACTTCTATTTTTATTAATATTTTTATTTACTTTCATCTATTTAATTGCTTTCAATGTTATTACTTTTCAGCAAATTCTGCCCCAGGATTACTCCTTCCCAAACTCTGGACGGAGACAGTGAGCAAAATCAATCCATAAATGCAGTCACTCCCCTCTCCCCCCATCCCCGGCCCCATTCCTGCTGCACTGGAGCAATCACTTGTTCAGTGCCCCACTGATCACACCCTCACTGGGTATTGGGGTGTGCAGTGCCCTGGGGACGCTGGTGCTGGAAGTAGCAGCCATGGGGGTGGGAAAATATCACTCAGGAGCTGTGCTTGCCCCTTGGCTGGGTGCTGGGGATGGATGGAGTGGATGGGTGGATGGGATGGGTGAGATGGATACAGTGGATGGGATGGGATGGGATGGGATGGGATGGGATGGGATGGGATGGGATGGGATGCATGGGGTGGGGGAGATGCATGGGGTGGGTAGGATGGATGGGGGTGGATGGGGTGGATGAGATGTTTGGGATGGATGGGATGGATGAGGTGAATAGGATGGATGGGGATTCCATCCTCTTTCCCCTTCTCGTCCTGTCTAGGAGCTGGTGCAGCTCCTGCACTGCCCCAAACCACCCCCACGCTCCTTAAGCAGGCACAGGGCCAGTGTGAGCAGTACATCCCGCTCTCCTTTGCTATGGGGGGAGGTTATCACCAACCCCAAAATCCTTCTGTGCCATGCAGCCAGGCTCAGCACGGTTCTGAATTGTGCTCCTCACCGCATCCTGCTGGCAGCCGCGTGCCCACACAGCAGGGTCACTGCCAGCCCCACCACATCTACTGGAGACTGAGGACCCTCCGGTGTCAACCTGGGGGTGCAGGGCCCCGGTGTGCCCAGGGAAGCAGATTAGGGTCTCCCAGGCAACGTGCACAGAGAAAACCCGTCTGGATCGGGGCATGCAAGGCTGTTTGTTTTCTGTATTAAGTGCCCGGGTGGGGGGGAGCACAGACAGCTAATCCCCCCTCAATGCCGTCCCCCAGACCCTGCTCCCAGGAATGCTGATGTGCTCTGGCCAGGACGGGGCTGGGTGGGTGCAGGGGCTCTGTGGGGGCACAGTGTGCACTAGGACAGTTCTTTCCAGGGGTGCCAGCCCCCTCCTCACCCTGAGCTGCCTCCATCCCAACCTCACTGTTGAGCCCAGGGCTGGGGTGTGGGGCAGAGCATGGAGGGGCCTCCACGGGTGCAGCAGCTCCTGCAGAAGCGAACCGGCCTTGTTTAACTGGAGCTCTCACTGGCAAAGCATTTCCTCTCCAAACAGACTCATTAGCAGCACAGACATTCCTCTGTCCCACAGAGCGAACCATCGGCCGCAGCCCCACTCTGTGCTGGCCTCTCTCTCCTGTCATCACCCCCCTGTTCAGACCCTCTTTGCCCTTTTTTCCTGCCCTTTGGCTGAGCTGCAGCCCAGGGCAAAGCTGTGATGTCCTGACCGTGCTGCCCTGCTCCATCTCCCCATGATGCCGTGCTCCATCCAACCACACACCACCCTTCCCTCCACCTGCCACCT
This sequence comes from Numida meleagris, assembly GCF_002078875.1. Classification (NCBI taxonomy): domain Eukaryota; kingdom Metazoa; phylum Chordata; class Aves; order Galliformes; family Numididae; genus Numida; species Numida meleagris. Next base: position 4,239,967 of record NC_034430.1, on the reverse strand, counting down.
CCAGAGCACTGGGGACACCCACTCCTCCCTTAGCACTGTCCCCGTGGTGCCATCCCCAAAGGTCCCCTCCTGCAGCCCTAGGACATGGCTTTGCACTGGGATGGCTCATCCGGAGATGCCGTGCCATGCGCTGCCCAGGGCGCAGTTCCCCGCTGGCAGGAGGAAGCCGGGCTTAGCACGGGATTTAACGGCTCCACTGTCTCCAACCTTTGGCAGCGCATCGCCCGCCCGCTGTGCCAGTGCTCGGTGGTGGTCCCAAGCTCCCAATGGAGGGAGAGAGCTGCACCCGGTGGGATCCAGGTGCATGGAGCCCTGCTGTGCGCAAGGGGTGGCACGCGGGGGTCCGGCTGCACTGTGCCCCCCCAAGGGGCACGTCCCAGCCATCCCCAGTGCTCCACACAGACAGAGAGAGAGAAAAAAATAATTCAATCTCGGGCTGTTTTCAGCCCTAACTTAATTTCGGTGGGTCACGGATGTAATCAAATCAGCGCTGCGCACTGGAATATCATTCCCATGTTTCCAGCAGGCGGGTGGCTGCGCATTGAAAACGAGCCTGCAGCACTCGGCAGGAAAAGCCATGGCATTTGTAGGGGGGGACTATGTGCCTTTCTGGGGCAAACGGGGTCTAGGCCCCGTTTCTAATCACCCCAAACCATTGGCCATGCTGCACAACATGTCCCCACAGCAGGTGACACCGAGCCCTGCTGCTTGCGTGCTGCGCCGATGCGCTGGGTTGGGTTGCGCTGCACAGACGATGCTCCCCGTGGAGTGGGACCACAGCACTGTGCCTGCTGCCAGCCCCTGGTCCCCAGTGCAAGGAGGGAGGGCACGGCCCTGGTGCATCCCTGAGCAGGTGGGAGCAGCCCTGGGGTGAACGCGGTGTCGGCTCCGTGTGCCGCGTGGAGCCAGCTCGCAGCCTTCGGGAACATTCAGTGATGGATGAAATGCAATCTGACTACCACTGTGGGAGGTTGGAGAGAATTACTTCATACAAATGCACTTCGGAAAGTATTTAGAGTCAAATTTTCAAAAGCCCCTGAACGTTTTAAGAGCCAAAATCCCATTTTCCAAAGTCATTTAAATGAGCAAGGAAAGATCAGCAAAGAAAACACGGCGGCCATGAACACGGCCATGGCCGGGACGCAGCACCCAGGGGTCCCCAGCAGCACCCCCTTCCCTGGGGGGGCTCAGCCTGGGGCTGTAACAGGAGAAGGCAGCAGGAACCACACGGCTCCTTCCCTTACCCCACAAACACTGCTGCCCTCCTCAAAGCATCCCCCGTTCCCGCTCAGCATCCTAATGAACCGCAGGGGCAGCTGGGACCCTCCGAGCCTGCAACCACGGAGACTCAACCCCCCCAAAGAGCAAATCCCAAAGCAATTAGCTCTGCGAGCCCCGGCCGGGCTGGTGGAGGTTCCACATTCCTCGGTGGCTATAAAGCTCTTTACTGGGATTGTTTCTCCGTGAAAGCTCTGCACAGGGTGCGCGTGGCCGTGCCCGGCTCCCGGTGCCTTTGGTGCGTGTCATAAAAACAACCCTCTCGGCACGCGGGTTTTGCCAGAGCTACACCGAAGCTGGTTTATGTGCATAAAGGATCTGAGACAGAATGCTTGCTCCAGGATCCTTTACAATTCCTGGAGGACATTTTTGGAAAGGGAAGGGTTGTATTTACTTTGGCAGCTGGCTCCCTTCCTATATACATATGCATGGAAAAACTGCACTCGCCTCCCATTTCCAAGGCTCCTTGTGCTGCAGAGGGACAGCGCAGGTGGGAGCCTTGAGCCCCCGTTTGGGAACGGCTCCATGGGTGCAAAGCAGAGGAGCAGCTGAGGTTAAACCTCTCCTGTAGCAGCGATGCAGTGGGGGCTGTGGAATATAGGATGTGCCCAGGGGGGAGTGCAGGGATCGCGGTGGCTGCTGCTGCCTGTCTGTCTGTCCTCATCCCTGTCCTGTGGGGTGCACACAAGGGGTGAAGTGACCCACATTGCTGCTCAGTGCTGTGAGTTCCAAGCAGGCGCATGCAAGCCCTGCTGCAGGATGCTGCTCGCAGCGTCTTAGTGCTGTTCCAGGGGTGAGCTGCTCCCGTGAGCACCCGCAGCATCGTCCCGCGTCCCCAGTGCCACCTCTCCCTGTCACCTCTCCCTGCGCCTCCCGTGATTAACTCGCTGCCAGTGGGCTGGAAATAAATCCACATGTTGGCACGTTGTAAACTCATCACGTGCTCAGAGAGCGCATTCCAGCCCACCATAAACACCCCTGGCTGCTCGCTTGTAAATCTGCCTGCGGGGCTGGGGAACGGAGCTGCATCCCTGTGGGTGCTCCTGCCTGGGATTGGGGACCCTGCTGGGTCCATGCTGCATGGCCAGCTGGGTGCTGCCCTCTGCACATCGCTCCCATGGGTGCTGGGGGCCCGTCCCATGGGATGAGGGCAGCGACCCACCCAAAGCATTGACGTGATGGGTTTGCTGCTCCTGGCGTGCCGCTGTGCTGCTGAAACCTTTCTGCAGTAAACTAGCTTTAAAGGAGAAAAGAAAATAATGTTTTATTATCCTGTGAACAGCTGCTGCTTCGTTTTATGGGGGTCGCTCTCCGAGGAGGTCCGGCTGCGGCACAGAGCTGGGATCTGTGCTCCCTTCTGCCCCACAGCATCAGCACCCACGGGGGCTTTTGGGGTGCCCAGAGGTGCTGAGGTTGGACAGAGCTCAGCCCCGGCCCCGCTGGGTTCCACCATGAGTAATGCTGCCCAGGGAAGTGCACTTGTTGCTCCATGATTTTTATCTGCCCCGCTATTGTTGGGGCTGTCAACAGGTCAGGGGCGGAATAGGGCCCTTTTCAATGGGCACGGGAGCAGACGGCGCAGTGTGTGAGTGGGGCACGGGCTCGACCCATTGAATTCCCTGCAACGGGAAGCCTGGGGCATGGCACAGCCCCCCTTTCCCATGGGAAGCCAGGCAGTGGGATGGGCATTGCCGTGCCCAGAGCACAGCCTGGCGCAGCACCGCACAGAGCTCACCCAGCCCATAGATGGGTGCAGGGCTGGGGGGGGCTTGGGGAAAGGGTGAGCCCCGATGGGGACAGGTGACCTGGGGACACAGCAGCCCCTGGTGCTCCCCTCCTCCCCCAGCACCGCTGCTCCCTGTGCCCGCACTGCCAGCAGCGCAGCGATGGCCCCATGCCGGCAGCTCTGGCCCTCTATGAAATAATGTGTTATTTTAGTTGTAAAGCAGTACGTGGCCCCTTTCCAGGCAGCTCAGGGGAGAGGCCAGGCGAGCCCACTCCTGCCATGACTGAGCCATTCAGCGGTGCTGGCAGCGCTCTGCCTCCTCCCACTGCACATCCCCATGAGGAAGGAGGTGATGATGAACTGCACAGCCCCTCACTTCTCAAGGCAGCTCTCTGCAGGGCTGCGGGCATTGGTCAGTCATTTGTCACTGGGCAGTGCTGTGCAGAGACCTCGTGCCCCCTCAGGGAAGGGGCTGTGTGTGCCCACTGCAGCCAGACGTGGGGCAGAGCATCCTTCAGGGCTGCACTGAGATTTCATGGTGATGCCAGCTCAGCCCAGGGTGCTGCGGGCCGTGTCCCCTCCCCTCCGTCAGGTTTGAGACACCAGTCCTCAAAAATGCCAAAAATGCGCTGGGAATCAAGGTTGGCCTGACGAGTTTTGATCTTTTCGCAATTGCTGCAGGATTGCTGTAAGTACATCCAGATGGATGCGGACCACACAGAGGCAGCACGCGCCCCTCCGCCGCTTGGGCCACCCCGTGCCACCGCTGGGCACCTCGGGGACCTCGGGGACAGCGGGCTTCGGGACACGGCGAGGGGCAGCAGCTGTCCTGGATGCAGTGAGGATGCATTGGATTGAGCCACGTGCCATTAGGGCAACGCCTATGGGTGGCTGCAGGGTGACCCGTCCCCATGCACTCTCTGTCCCCGTGCCCTCCCTGTCCCCTGGTTTGTCACACAGCACCGAGGGAGCAGCAGCAGAGCCATCGCCCTGGCTGTACTTTGAGCAGGGATGTGTTCTCTAAGCACGACAGTGAGCTGAGCATCATGTGGCCCACATGAAAGCATTGGCTGATGCTGAACCAAAAGGTCCCAAAACGCCCGCTCCATCCGCTCGTCTGCACGGCTCAGTGTCCCCAGCCCTGTGGGTCGGGCTGTGACCGTCTCTGCTTGGCCTCGTGCACCACTTCTTTACGTGTCACAAGCTTTGCTGTTGTAGAAACATCAAACAGAAGGGAAAACACTTGTTTTAGTTTATTGCAGGTTCATTAGCTGCTGTGCCTGCAGGAAGACCTGGGTGTGCTTGGTGCTTTGGGCAGCCCTGAGTATCTCCAACCGCTGATGGGCAAAGTGCTGAAATAGCTGAGTGCATTTCGTAGAATCAGTCGGAAGGGACTTTCATAGAATCACAAAATCATTAAGGTTTATTGGAAAAACCAGTAAGATCATCTAGCTCAAGACCTCCCAGACCCAACCCTGTCCCGTGAGCACTGCGTCTCCCATTGCAGCAGGATGGGGCTGGCAGGGGCTCCCCTTGCCCCCAGGCTCCTCCATCCCAATTGGGATTGCCCTTGCATCTGTGACACCGCGGGTACCAGAATCTCACTCACCAAAATGCAGAACCATGGTGGCTTGTGTCGAACAACAAAAACATTTCTAGAGAGAGGAGTTTTTTTTTTTCTTCAATCAAATCCCCGTGAAGGAAAACATGCTTTGACCAAAAACATGACTCCTGGTTCTTTTCTCTGTGTTTAGCCACGAGCTGGAGATAAAACGCTGATGGCGCAAGGCGGGTTTGTGCCCGGCTCTGTCTGTCCCCATATCCTCAGTTCTGGCTGTCCCCACATCCCCAGCTCCATCCGATTCCACATCCCCAGCCCCAGCTGGCCCCACTTCCCCAGCAGATGCCCTCACTCCCCATAGGGCTGCACCTCCCACAGCCGGCGTGGGGCTCACGGTACCTGTGGGGCTCTCCCGGCTCTCCTCTCCCGGCGCCGTTGGGGTCCCACGCGGTCCCACTCCCCCGTGCTGCTCCCAGAGCGGTGACCGGCGCTCCCTCCCCTCGCTGCCCACCAACCGGAGGAAGTCGCGACCACAGCGTTCTTGAAAGCATTTTTTTGGTGGAGACCACCGGTACTGAGAGATTAAAATTGCTGTTGTTTCTTCCATTACTCAGCTTTCCTGAATTATGGGGTGTAATACTCAGGGAGTGGGAATAATTAGGGGAGAACAATGGCAGGCTTGAAGGCTTAACTACGCCTGTGTGGTACCGCGAGCGAGTCCAGCCTGCTGTCACATTTCTCTAGGCCTCCATTTTCCACAGCCCGTGCCAAGCCGTCTCCACGCCGGGTGCCCGCTCCCAGCTTCCTCATTCCATGTTAACGCTGCGCTCCCCAGCACCGTGGCACGGCTCCGTGCAGCCAGGGGTTTGGAGGGGCAGGGGAGCTGTGGCTTGGGGAAGGGGGACAGAAGGATGGGGGATGCCAGAGCCTGGGGTCAGGGGATGCATGATCCTGAGGGATGCTGGCACCCAGGGGATGCTGGAGCCTGTAGGATGTTGGCACACATGGGAGACTGGTACATATGGGATGCTGGAACACATGGGGTGTTGGCACACATGGGATGTTGGCACACATAGGATGCTTGATGCCCACAGGATGCTGCTGCCCATGGGATGCTGCTGCCCATGGAATGTTGGAGCCCATGGAATGTTGGAGCCCATGGGATGCTGGTGTCCGTGGGATGCTGGAGCCCAGGGGATGTCAGTGCCCATGGGATGGTGGTGCCTATGGGATGTTGGCACACATGGGATGCTGGAGCCCGGGACTGAAGGATGCAGGAGCTTGGGGGATGAAGAAGTGTAGGGTGGGAGATGCTGGAGCCTGGGGTGGGAGGATGCAGGACTCTGGGCGGTGCTGGATCCCATTGCCTCTCTGCTCCTTTGTGCTGGGCAGGGAGAGGTCCGACCAGAACATCCCAGTGCTCCACACTCAGGGAATCCATTGGGTTTCCAGGGGCCGTGACCAGCTCCCCTCTGTGGGAGCCCCTCGCTCAAGCTCCTTCCCAGCAGTTCCTGGCTGCTGCAGGGAACAGTAGCACAGCCACCCCGAGGCACTGAGCACAGGGACGTGGAGGGGGTGCCCATGGAGTGCTCGCCGTGGGTCACAGGGACATGGAGCCAGAGCCTGGGGCAGGGCAGCCCCGCACTCAACAAACCCTCTGAGCCTTCGGATGTCAGCGCCGGCGCTAATTAAAGCAAAACCAATATTTTTTCACTGAAATTTAAAAAAAAAAAAAAAAAGAGACATTGTTCTGGTGAGCACTTTCCCTGAGCGCGTTCCCACATCTCAGCCGGGCACGGCGCACGGGGACACCAGTGGGATCCGGGCTGGGATGAAAGCTCTGGGGCTGCGCTTCGCCCGGGGAGGGGAATGCAGTGAATTTCTCGCATGGTTCTTCTCCTCTCTCTGTTCACTTCACCACTCGGAGGCCTCCGCCGCAGCCATCCGGGTCGGGCTGCCTGTGGCCAGCTGCTTGCCGCAGCGGGATGGGATGGGGATGGGGTTGGAGTTGGGGTCGGGTCACATCCTGGCATTCCGGGCTGCGGTGCTGGGGGCTGGCACCGATTTCAAAATAACCCCCAAACCATGAGGAGGAGTCCGCTGGAGCCCACGGCCACCTGTCAGCGCCAGCACCAGCGCCCTGTTCCCATGCATGGGGACAGAGGGCAGCCGTGGGGACAGCTCTGCGAGGGCAGGGATGAGCCCCCTCCATGGGTGCTGCTGGGACATCCCGACCCTGAGCAGATTTAACCCAGGGGTGCCAGGTGGGACGCAGCGGGGTGGGCTCTGCCCTGCACTGCACGCAGCTCCACGCCCCACAGCCCCACTGGGTGCAGCTTGAGGGCACGCGGAGCGCTTCACCATTTCCCTTCCGTTGGAAGCCACAATTAAAACTATTCTAAAAGAAAACAAACATTCCCCATCAAAATGTCTGCCTTCCCTTTTCCTGGCCCGCAGCCTGCAGCCGAGGAGCTCGCTCAGAGCCAGCGCTTTCCCAGTGCTCCTCTGGGCACCGCACGTCCCCCCGGGTTGGATGAGGAGTTTCAGCAGTCAGCCCTGGAAATGCTGCCAGGGAGGTGCTGGGGGTCCCGTGGGTGCTGCATCCCACTGCAGGCACCGAGCTCTGCTGGAACAGCAGCCCTCACCCATACTGGTGCAGACAGATCCTCAAACAGTAATTACAGCGCTAATTAAAACTGTAATGCTACCTTTCCTTGGGCTGCCTCAGGCTGGGAGAAGAAGATGCTGGCTTTCCAGCAGCCGTAAAACCCGATGTAATAGCCAGGCTGAGGGTTTGGTGCTGCTCGGGGAGTTTCCTTCACCCCGGTGTGATGCCCCCAGTGCATCCCATCTCTCAGGCATGGTGTGGCACGGCTGCTCTGCCCACCTTGTCCCCCCACCAGCTCCCAGGGCAGGGAATGTCCTGCATGTTTTTGGCCAGAAAGCAGATTGCACGCCCAAATGGGATGCACGTAGTGCTGAGAGACACTCAGTTGGGTTGGCCAGGAGCCCTGGCTGGGCACAGATCTGTGCCCCAAGCACCCAGCACTGCCCTGCCACCCCCCCCCACCCCTGTGGTTTGCTTAAGCTGTGACTCAATGGGATCCTGCTCTGAAATCTGGATTTGTATGTATTCACTAGGAACCATGCTGAGCCCAAATGCTACAGGGCAGTGGGTGGTGCCTGCTGGGGATGCCCAGCTCCATCCCCATGCTGCTGGGCTGAGCCTCTCCAGGCACAGCTGTGAGCCCCACCTGAGGCCAAGGAGCAATCAGTGCCCTTAATTAAAGGCCCTCAGCAAAGCTGGGCCAATGCTTTCTTGCAGCACCCTGCCTCTTGCCTTCAGCCTTTCCATGAGTCAGGAAACAGCAGGCAGTTTGTAAGTATAGACTGGGGGTGTTTTCTCCCTTTTAATTTTTTTTTCCTCAGTAAGAGGAAGGAGCAATGTTTGTGCTACATAATGAGGAGGGTGAGAAGTGAAGCATGAACCCAATGGGAGCGTGGTGAGCTGGGGGGGTTCCTGGTGAGCAGAGTTCAGGAGAGGTTTTTGGAGGAGCAGTATTGCCCCCATCCCTGCGCGGTTTGTGCTCTGTGCTGGGGGGAGGAGGAGGAATGTGACACAGCTATCTGCTGGGGAAATAGCCCTGGGCTGCCACGGTGCCACCCGCTGGGGAGCTGCCATCCTTGTGCTCGAGCCCTGGTGGGGAATGTGTCCCTTTGTGCAGCCCCAGTGAGCGCTGCACATCTGGCTGACAGCTGCGGGAGCTGCCCCAGCAGTGAGGACAGCAGCCTGGAGACGTGTCCCTCCCAGAGAGATCCCTGTCCCAGCAGTGGCAGAGGAGGAGCAGAGCCCCAAGTGCTGGGAGATCAAATCCTCCTGCACTGAGCAGAGAAGGAAATGAATTACCAGCGTTGTGTGCCCAGCACCGCCCCATGGCTCGCTCCTGTGCAGGAGGAGAGCTGGAAAAGCTCCTGCCTTCTTTGGACGCTGCAGCAGCAGCTCTGCAAATCCAACTGCCAGCACCCAGAGCTGTGCACGGGGTCAGGATGTGGCCCTGCAGAGGGGACCCATTGCCTGGGGTACTGCAGCCCCTTCTCCTCGGGGCGCTCCCCCCTCTTGTCTGCGCATTGCCATGGTCATCCTGAATATCACACAGATACGAGCAGCCGAAAGCTGCCTCTCCTCCTGCCAGGTTAAATTGCTCATCGGGAACATCTATTATTCCCACAAGTCAACTTTCCCCTTCGTGGTATGTGTCCAGGGGTCAGGGCTGGCACCACATGAAAGCGGAGGGTATTCAATAACCTAGAGCCGTGGAAAGGCTTCAGTCCAACTCCAACCATGTTCGGGCTTTTATTGATGCAGCATGCCTTTCCCCATTTGTTTCCTATAAACAGCACATGGTAATATTTAGTAGGTTTCAAACAGAGCTTTTTGCATGTTCTCCCTCGTCTACAGCGAGCTACTTGGTAATAGACAGTTCTAATTTACTTAATGCTATTTTTGCTTTTTGTTCTTCCAGGGGGCCTGGGCTGGTTCTGACCCAGCTGCCCCTCTTAGGAACGCTGTGGGGCTGGAGCACACGTGTCCTGCTGCTCGGTGATGGAGGAAGATGACCCCGTGTGAGTACCGTGGTGCCATGGATCCCCTTTTGGGTGCAAAGAGAGGCCCACCTGGCTGCAGCAGCAGGGCGCTGAGCTCTCTCCTGCCCCGGAGCAGCCCAGGGGATGTGGGGACAGCTGGCGGCTGCCTTAGGGTGGGCTGGGTGCGTTTTGGGGCAGCGCTGGCTGCGAGCCTCGCCTCTTGCTGCGGGCGGCACGTGATGCTGTGATGCTCGCCAGCTCCAGCCAAGGGGAAAAGCCCCTTCAGCGCAGGAGCTGCTGGCAGGGTGCCCGGCTGCACCGTGCCTGGCACGGACGGTTCGGTGCCCCTCGGTGCAAAGCCTTCATCTGCTCCCCATCCCTTCCCCCCCCCCCCCAACCCCATCTTGGGATGGGATGGAAGGCGGCACAGACCCCAAGTGGGTCATCAGGGCTCATGGACGAAACCTGCCGCGGTTAAATCCTCTGCCTGGGGGCAGCTGGGGGGCGAGGCAGGGAGCCCGCACCGGCAGCCGGGGCAGCGGAGCCCGCAGGGCGGCTGTAGGGGCAGGGGGCAGCAGCACGTGGCACCCCCAGCCCCCGGGGCCGCACGCTGCGATCAGCCGGGCAGGAGCCGGAGCTGGCGAGCTCTCAGCACCCTCTGCCGGCTCCGCTGCCCGGCCCCGGCCCCTCCTGCTTGGGATGAAGCTTCTCCTTGAGCTCTGAGCGGCAGCGCTGCGCTGCTCCGCTCCCGGTCTGCTGCCCTGGGCCCAGCGGGGGCTGTCACCCGTCTGCCTTTCGGCTCTGAGCTGCTGGGTGCTAAGGGAGACCTGCACCCGGACACGCTCTGCCCCGTTGATTGCCCTCTGAGCCATCGAGATTTTCCTTAAACATTGACACCAAACCCCTCCGGCTGCTGGTAGGAGCGCCAGCAGTGCCCGGGGCTGAGCTGAGCACAGTGATGCTGTGCTCCGTGGGAGCTTTTGCACGGCTTACAGAGCTCAGAGGGCTCAAATCACGGAGCTTTTATTCTGTGCCGTGCGCTCACGCTCGCAGCACCGCAGTGCTGACTGCAGTGCAGGAGCAGGGAGGTCCCAGCATCCTCCTGAGCTGGCTTTTCTCTGCTGAAAACGATCACAAATGCATTTCTTAGCTGCGAGACAGCCTTGGGCTGACAGCACTCTGCTGATGTGCACGCACGGGTATTCATGGGGCAGAAAAAGGCTGCTGCTCAAACAAGCAAACATTGACTGTCTGGTTTCTCAGCGCTGCCCCCCAGCCACAATCCCTCCAGGCAGCAGCTTTCACTCACCCAGCAGCCAGACATTCCTGGTGCTGCGCTCCCATCACCGGGCAGGGAGGCAAAGCCGGGCTGCAGCAGGCAGCACCTCTTTCCCAAGAAAGCAAGGCGGAACCTGTTAACACCAGGATTCTTTTAATGCCATCGCTTTGAAAATGCAGCCTTAAAATGATTTACAACGCTCAACAATGAGAAACGTCTGATCTTTTCTACCTCTGCGCCCCAAACCCCTCAGCCACAGCTGCTTGTGGATGGAACTCTGCCCCTTTGCAGGACGCAGGGCACCCAAACCCTCTGGCTGAAGGGCTGCCTTGGGCAAAAAGGGATGGGCTGAGCTGTCCTGAGGATGACGTTCACCTGGAGAACCCCAGCAACTGGCAGCACTAACTGCACCCTCATCTTTCTCTTACACCTTACACTCAGGCACAAACCTACAAAGGTATCAGACCTGCTAGCTCCCCTCTTGTGGTACTTGGAGCTACTGACTTCAGGCTCCTAGCTCTCTCTGTGGGTTTGTGCCTTCATGCTACGTAAAGTGATTTGAGAACTGAGCCTCTGACTGCGTTTTTTGCCTGAATAGGACGGCAGAGGGAGCTGATTTCCCATCGCCTTGCTTTGTGAGATATTTATCTTGCTTTGTGAGACATAACGCCGCTTTATGCCTTTGCTTTACAGAGCAGCAGGTGTTACAGCCTGCCATAGCTTGCCAATTCAAGTAACGTGGGAAATTCTGCTTTAGCCTAAACATCTGTGTAAGAATATCCCCCCACTGCCTCCTCCACACCGAGCAGTGTTTATGTGCTGTAACAGGAGAGCAGGCAATACTTGCTGAAACGCATTTAATACCTTCCAGTTGTTAGTCTGAGCTTCTAGTTCTGTGAGCTCAGCACACAGCCCCCAGGCAGCGCGCACTGCAGAATACCAATGCCCTTAGAGCTGCCAGTTCCTCTCTTCCATCTAAAATGCTCAGTGGTTTTCCCATACAATTTACTGGCTCTGCCCTTCCAAGAGGGGAATGGGGAGGCTACACACGACATCCTGTCAGAGGAAGGTGTTGCTGGGTCTGCTTTCACCAATGCTGCCACAAAGAGAAACAGCAGAAAGAACCACGTGGGCCTCCTGAATCTGAGTGATGCCACTGCTCTCTGAGAAAAGGAGCTTCCCCAAGAGGGTGCCAGGCATTGCCCCTTCATCTCAAGCTTGCATTTTACTAGTAACAACTACAGGAAGCCAGTTTGGTCTACAGAAATGCTATGCACTTATCTCCAAGTGAATTTTAAACAACCCTTTTTAAGGACAGCAGTTAACAGTAAGTCAGCGGGCTCTTATGCCTTAGTCTCCAATTCTGGTTATAAAACTCTGCATTCAGGTTTGGCCAGACTGGAGCTCTTTTAGAATCTGAGCAGTAGTTCTTGCACAACCAGACGTCACCACTAGAAACTGAGTGTAGAAAGAGTTCCCAGGGGAATATGAAAATGACATCACCTTATGAAAAAGCTTCAGAACGAACCTGTGAAACAAACAGCAACTAGATAATTGTCTCCTACAGAAAACAGAAGTAACAGTAGAAGAATATAATAACATCTTAAACAGTCAGTGAGTCAGTCTGAATGTACAGGGGCACTAGATCCCTACAGATCTGTGATGAAAGCTAATGGCCAACACCAGCTGGTCCCCTCCAGCCCTAAAGGGAGACTGGATTGTGATTCACTCTTCACCAGCTGGAAGATTGTCTTCAATCCGCCTGATGAACTTCATTCTTATTTCTGTGACGCTGTCCCCTTTCAGTGTGTCCTGGACAAACTTTACATCCACGGCCATCTGAACCTAGGTGATGAAAAAAGAAAAGCAGAGCTGTTATCTCCCTTATAATAGCAGCTTCCTGCCTGATCTTGAAGGACCAGCTTAAGGACTCCGAGGACACGATGTGCAGTGCAGAGCTCTAGGGAAGTACTGTTAGTTTTCAAGATCCCACCCTCTTTCTACATTTTGGCTGCCAGTGGACAGTGGGCACCTTGCCTAGACAAACAAAACTCCTACGGAGCAACCAAGAGTCCCTTCAGAGATCAGAGTCCAATTCACCCTATCACTCAGTGCTACAGACACTTGGATTATTCATATCCTGCTGGAAGAGAAACGTTGGCTCACCATTTCCAGGGCACCTCGCAGTACTCCACACAACAGGTTGGAATAGATGAGAGAGGAGTGGTTGTCGGGGAGCTCAACAAAGTCCACCAAGGGGTTATTTTCTAAGATCAGAGAGAACTCGTCACCTCCAGGACTCCAGTTGGTGATGCTTGGAGTGATGCCCAGGTACATTTTAAATGCTATCTGTTATGTCAAACAGAATAAGAACAAGAATGCTAGTTACACTCTGTTACTGGCTATCTACCAAATACATTTTAGAATATATTTCTCACCATTCACTTTCTCTCTCTGTACTAGAATCCCATCTGAACTCCTTTGATTGCACACGGTAACCCCTGAGCACACACATTGGCTGTGCCACCGAAATAAATGCAAGCAGCAGTAGCAACCCAATGAAGCTGGGCTTGGACAGTTACCTTTGCAATAACATCTGCAGTTTCACGGAAATCATGGCATCTTCCCACATTGGATCGGGCCAGAAAATCCTCTATCAGCCGAACTCCTATGTTGTAACCCCTGTGAGTGCACAGAAGAAAAACAAGCTATGGATTAAAGAGCACGGCTTCAGAAAAACAACTAACATTTACAAAAATAAACAGAGGAGGAACAAATACATAAATCAGAGAAGTGGCAACGTTAAGTTCAGTCTGCCTCGTTTCTACAGCAAACTGCAGCAGATCCACTCACATTTTGTCAAGCTGCTTGTTGACATCTTCATCATTCTCGTAGTCCTTGCACAGCTGGGTGACCAGAGCGCCGTACGTCAGCGTGAAGAGCTCGGAGTTCTGGGCAGAGGTAAAACAGAGTTAGCACAAGCCAGAAAGAAAACTGACCAAGCACCTCTGTGCCTATGTCCAGTGCTGCTTCGGATGGCCTGGAGAGGGGGAACAGAAAGCTGCCATCTCAAAGGTATTTGCTGCGCAGTAGGAGGTCTCAGCTCTTATTTTGGCAAGGCAACTTCAGTCTCCTTGGAAAGAGAAATCCTCTTCCTGCTTGGAACAAGAGAGCACTTGAGCACTTTTGTTCTCTCCCTCTCTCCACAGGCAGCACTGCTATTAACATGCCCCACAGCTGACCTGAAGAGGCAAACCAGAACGCTGCTCACACCCCGTAGCCATTTTTAGCACATCTTGTGAGCTGCCATTTAGCATCACTCTGCCTTAACGGGGAGACCCCCAGATTATTGGAATGCACCTCCAGGTCACCTCACACATGGTACCGACCGGCTCCAGGCAATAACATGCAGTTGCCAAGGACCAGAATTTATTTCAGTCAATGACCTGGAGGTGAAGGGACTGAGATAAGAGGCGCAATCTGTTTCAGAAACGTGCTGCAAATTGGCTACATTGGATAGACCCAATTTTTGGTCTTCTCAGCAGGACAAAACATGCTTGCCCATTCACAGATCTACTATATTCTGCTGCCAAGAAAAAGTGCTACTCTTTTCGACCCTGCAAAGTTATAGAGGCACGTAAGTTATACACAAAAATCGGCTCCTCAGCCCCAGAAGAGGAAGAGCAAGGAGTGTTCCAGGTCAGGTCAGCAGATTCGCTGTGCACACCCGCTGTCTGTGCCTGGCTAGGAGCTACGTTACTTGCACTCTGCACAGGTTTGCAGAGGACACAACGGGATCGAGCCTCCTCTTGCAGCCACCACCACAGCTCCTGCGTTTCAGAGCGCGTTTCCTTGGGAGCCATGAAGCAGATCAGTGATTACACAGCTGCAAAACAAAGGCTACAACAGGCTTCAGCCTTCCACAGAATCCGAAGCAAGCGTTCAGGAGCAACTAAGCCATCATAATTCAAGTTTCATTTCTGCTTTCGGTTTTAGCAATCAGACACGTTAGAGAAAGTCTAATCTCAGATTAAAAGCCTATCACCTACCATGAGATGCATAGATGCAGAAGGTGAAATGAATGGCAAATACCAATACTACAGAATGAAAGCAGCAGGCAGGCAGAAAGGAAGGGAAAAGAGACAACATCAGAGTTAAGTGACAACACTGATCGCAGGTCATTCCAAACGAGGTTACACAAAGCCAAGACAGACAGGAGGAGTGCTCACTCTCAGACTGCTACACTCCAGACATAGAAATCAGGTTTGTTAGAAGAGACAGGGAATTCCATCTTGTCATTGCAATTCGTGAGGCCAACAGCAATCAGCTACCAAATGACTCCACGAGTCTGAGCGGAACCAGTTGGGCTCCTGCTAATTTTGCTTCGTTTTAGAGCTAAAGAATCGACCCGTACTTTGTTTTGCTTTGTTTTACTTACACGTCAGCCTTCGTCCTGGAAAGATAAAGCTCTTACAATTAAGCTCACATCATCCAAGAATGACAAAGCGGAAGTCTCCTTTAACCCTGCTGGCAGAGCTGGACGTTTGGCAGAGAAATTTAACAAGCATGCAGACAAGGGTCAACTATTTTCAAGGATTTAAGCCATTTTAGTAAAGACGGGGCCTGGAAGCTGGAGAGAGGGGGTGGATGGGGAAGATCCAGCTGTGACCAGCCCAAACTGTTACTGGATACAGGCACGAAGCTTTCACCCGCTGTTACCGGCCCCGAAGCGCTACTGCCTGGAATGCAGCGTCGTGACAAGCAACCTTTCGAACTATTTCTAACAGCCTCCTCACTTCCAGTCAATGGAACGGAATCCAAGCGCCTAAAACATTTCCCTCGTTTATGTTTTTAGCGGTGCAATGCAGTGAAGAGCCCTGGGGCAGAGCTCGGGGCCGCGCCACAGCAACGAGCGGCTGAGGCCTGCGCAGGGCCCGGCCCCTCTGGCACCCCCCGCCCCGGGCCCGAAGCCGGAGCCCTCCAGGACAGTCCCGCCGGCGGCACAGGGACCCGCGGGCCCCGCCCGGCCCCGCCGTTACCATTTTCTTGCTCTCGGTGCCGCGGCCGGCCTGGCGCGACATCCTGCCCGGCCCGCTGCCTCGCCCGGCCCGCCCGCCAGCACCGCGCCGCAGTGCACCACGGGATTCGTAGTCCGCGCCGCCTCGCCGCCCGCGCCGCGCCCCGCGCTCAGAACTACGCGCCCCACAGTGCAAAGCGCGCGCTGAGTGCGCATGCGTCCCCTGAGAGAAGATGGGCGGGGCCACCTTCCCGGTGTGCCCTGCGTCACGTGATCGAGAGGCGCCTACAAATCCCGTCGTGCGGCGCGGGTCAGCTGACTCCGCTCCCGGCAGGCGCCGGGGCCGGGGGGAGGAGGAGTGGGGTACGCCGCCAGGGGGAGCAGCTGGGCCCGGCGGATGAAGCTGGTGCCTAGAGCCATGCAGGGCCGAGGACATCCAGCTGCCGCTAAGGAGCTCCCTGCGGCAGCGGTGGTGTGAAATTAGGGTTGCTCTTAATTAGGGTTGCTAAATGAGGCCGTTGCCCCGGCTTATTGTTATTCCTAGCATGGATGCTTCCGGCTGGGCAGCGAGGAGCAGAAGCAGCAGAAGGGCTCTGCAGGATGTGCCACCCCAGGAGCTGTTCCGAAATCCCTCCTCCTTGGGATCCCAGTGCAGCCGTGCCACCCGCACTGCCCGGCCGTCACCTCGGGGTTTGTTTTGAGGGAGGGGTGGTGTGAGAAAACCACAGAGCAAACATCGCCGGTGCGGTGCCCGCGGCCGCACGTGCTGGCCCGGGTCACAAGGGGACACGAGGTGTTTGCTCAGTGCCAGCACGGCCGCAGCCAGAACACAGCTTTGCACTGTCATCTGCCGCCTGGCAGAGATGGGTGGCGGTGCCAGAGCACAGCAGGGGAGAATCCATATGGGGGGGGTGGGGGGGGGGGGTCTGTTTGGGTTGACCCACCCCCTCGCTGTCACACACACGTGGCTCTTCCTACACCGCAGTTCTCTTCCAGTTCCCGTGGCCTGGGAGAGCTCTGGGGCCCCGCTCTGGAGCAGGGCCAGGCTGCAGCGCGCTCCGCCCCACCAGCTGCACGCAGCGGATGCTGGGACGGGGCTGATCCTGTCGGGCTGAGCCGAGCCATGCCATGCCGAGCCACTGCCCCACGTGTCCCAACCCCGAGGGCTCCTGTCCCGATGCATCTCAGCACGGTGTCAGCGTGGCTCGGAGCTGTGGCGGTGCTGCTGTGCACGGTGCTGGGCCCTGGGTGGGCTGAGGCACAGCCCTTCCCTTTCCGAGACCCAACGCTGCCCTGGCACCGCCGCCTCGAGGACCTGCTGGGCCGGCTGACCCCCGCCGAGATGGTGCTGCAGGTGAGGGCACGTCGGGGGGCGGGGGTACGGCCCCCAGCCCCTGCTAAGCACCTGTGGCCCACAGATGGCGAGGGGGGGAGCCCTGGGGAACGGCCCCGCGCCTCCCATCCCGCGCCTGGGCATCGCACCCTACAACTGGAACACCGAGTGCCTGCGGGGCGACGCGGAGGCACCCGGGTGGGCCACAGCTTTCCCCCAAGCGCTGGGGCTGGCTGCTGCCTTCAGGTACAAGGGCTGGTGGTGCCCACTGTGGGGTGGAGCCCTCGCTCACCGGCGTGCCCCGACACCCCCGTGCTGTCTCCACAGCCCTGAGCTCGTGTACCGGGTGGCCAATGCCACCGCCACCGAAGTGCGTGCCAAGCACAACTCCTTCGCCGCCGCCGGCCGCTACGATGACCACACGGGGCTCAGCTGCTTCAGCCCCGTGCTCAACATCATGAGGCACCCGCTGTGGGGCAGGAACCAGGTGCTGGCATGGGGACGGGGACAGGGACAGGGACAGGGTCAGGGTGGGACCCAGCCCCACAGGACTGTGCTGCAGCATCCCGAGGGTGGCAGCAGCTCTGGGTGTGGGCTGTGGAGGTGGGAGGACTGGGGAAGCGTGGTGACCCCGCGTCCCTTTGCTGCGCCTCCAGGAGACGTACGGGGAGGACCCGTACCTGACAGCGGAGCTGGCCACGAGCTTCGTGCAGGGGCTGCAGGGCCAGCACCCCCGCTACATCAAGGCCAGCGCTGGCTGCAAGCACTTCAGTGTGCACGGGGGCCCTGAGAACATCCCCGTCTCCAGGCTCAGCTTTGATGCCAAGGTGAGCGTGGTGGGGGCACGGGGCAGTGGGTGCCCCCCAAGTGCTGACTCTGTTTCTGCTGCCGTGTGTGCAGGTGCTGGAGCGGGACTGGCGCACCACCTTCCTGCCCCAGTTCCAGGCATGCGTGCGCGCTGGGTCCTACAGCTTCATGTGCAGCTACAACAGGTACTGAACGTGGGGGGGGTCACGGGAGGCTGCGTGGCACTGCCCCATCCATGCTGTCCCCTCTCCAACAGAATCAACGGCGTCCCCGCCTGCGCCAACAAGAAGCTGCTGACGGACATCCTGCGTGGAGAGTGGGGCTTCGAGGGCTACGTGGTGAGCGATGAGGGGGCCGTGGAACTCATCCTGCTGGGGCACCACTACACCCGCACCTTCCTGGAGACGGCCATCGGTGAGTGGGTGGGATGGGAGCGGGGTGCCTGGGCACCACGTGGACACGGCAAGCAGTTCCTTTCTCTCCATCGTGGCAGCGTCGGTGAACTCCGGCCTCAACCTGGAGTTGTCCTACGGCATGAAGAACAATGTCTTCATGCACATCCCCGAGGCCTTGGCCATGGGCAACATCACGCTGGAGGTCGGTGACGAGGAGCCCCGTGCCCCCACTGCCCCGTGCCCAAAGCGTGATTGAGATTTTGATGCTGGGGTTTTGGCAGACGCTGCGCGACCGGGTCCGGCCCCTCTTCTACACAAGGCTGCGCCTGGGGGAGTTTGACCCCCCAGCCATGAACCCCTACAGCGCCCTGGACATGAGCGTGGTGCAGAGCCCTGAGCACCGCAACCTCTCTCTGGAGGCGGCCATCAAGAGCTTCGTGCTGCTGAAGAACCAGCGGGACACGCTGCCGCTCCGTGAGCTGCACGGCAAGCGCCTGGCGGTGAGACCTGGGCTGCTCCGCACCGGTGCGTCCCCTCCTTGGCACAGGACTGTGGGTGCCCATCCTCACCCCTCTCCCCTCTGCAGGTGGTGGGTCCCTTTGCAGACAACCCCCGTGTGCTGTTTGGGGACTACGCGCCGGTGCCGGAGCCGCAGTACATCTACACCCCACGGTGAGCCCCCATCCGTCCTCAGCCCTGGGAGCACCTCGGGTGCGCTCTGCCCCTCTCAGCCCTTCCCTAGGGCGGTGGGGAGCTCTCCCCACGGTGCGCTGACCCCGCTGTGCCCCATGCAGGAGGGGGCTGCAAACGCTGCCAGCCAACATCAGCTTTGCCGCGGGCTGCCAGGAGCCACGGTGCCAGAAGTACTCGCAGGATGAGGTGGAGGATGCAGTACGGGGAGCCGACGTGGTGCTGGTGTGCCTGGGGACGGGTAGGTGGGAGCACAGGGCATGGACGCAGCCATGTGGGGAACGTGGGGACAGGGTGCAGTGGGATGTCCCTTGGCTCCTCCCATGCAGGGATAGATGTGGAGATGGAGGCGAGAGACCGCAAGGACCTGTCCCTGCCTGGACACCAGCTGCAGCTGCTGCAGGATGCTGTGCGTGCAGGTAGGGCACTGCACATGGTCCGTGGGTAGGGGACAGGGCACACATCCTGATCTCAACCCTAGAGCCGTGCTGGTGGTGTGCTCATGGTGAAACCCCTCTCCTGCAGCTGCCGGGCACCCCGTCATCCTGCTGCTGTTCAACGCGGGGCCCCTGGATGTGAGCTGGGCGCAGGCGCATGACGGCGTTGGGGCCATCCTGGCCTGCTTCTTTCCTGCCCAGGCCACCGGCCTGGCCATCGCCAGCGTCCTGCTGGGCAAGCAGGGGGCCAGCCCCGCAGGCAGGCTGCCAGCCACGTGGCCAGCAGGGATGCACCAGGTGAAGGCAGGGCACAGCTCTTCAGTGGCCGCGGGCAGTTGCTGGGGACCGTGCCCTCACCTGGTGGCACTGCTCTGCCCATAGGTGCCCCCAATGGAGAATTACACCATGGAGGGTCGGACATACCGCTACTACGGGCAGGAGGCCCCGCTCTACCCCTTCGGGTACGGGCTGTCCTACACCACCTTCCAGTACCGGGACCTGGTGCTGAGCCCCCCGGTGCTGCCCATCTGCGCCAACCTCTCCGTGTCGGTGGTGCTGGAGAACACGGGGCTGCGGGACAGCGAGGAGGTGAGCGGGGCTGCTCCAGTTGCACGTGGCCATACGGGGGGTGTGGGTAGGGCTGGGGTCCCCCCTGCTGATCCCCTCCTTGCAGGTGGTGCAGCTGTACCTGCGCTGGGAGCAGCCGTCTGTGCCGGTGCCGCGCTGGCAGCTGGTGGCTTTCCGCCGTGTGGCCGTACCGGCTGGTGGTGCCACTAAGCTGTCCTTTGGGGTGGTGGCTGCCCAGCGTGCCGTCTGGACGCAGCACTGGTACCTGGAGCCCGGCACCTTCACGCTCTTTGCTGGTGGGCAGCAGCCAGGACAGCAGACGCGGGCACCCTCGGAGGTGCTAAGCGCAAGGTTCAGTGTCACCGGGGCTGCCCGTGCACTGCGCAGCTGCTAGAGATGGGGATGAGTCCTGGGGCATGGGGGGCTGGGGGAGGATGAGGTGCAGCAGCTGCGCAGGACAGGGTGGGGAGCACAGTGCTCTGCCTTGCAATAAAGTGCCCACTGCTCTCCAGGAGGCTGTGTCCAGCCGGGGTGCTGTGCGCGCCCTACGGGTGTCCGTAGCCACATGGTAGTGCCACCCTAGCACACCTCGCCTCAATTCAGAGCACCCAGAGCTGCTCTAGGGTTGGATCCAGCCCTCTGACCCATGCACAACCATCCCCATGCTGCACTTCTGCCCTCTGACCCCCCTCCCCCCGCTTCGTGCTGGCCCCATGGGCTGTGCACCCACCCTCCCTCCTGGGGACAGATCCAGCCCTGCCCTGCTCGGGGCTGGGGGGAGGTGCTCCCCCCTCAGTGCGGGGAATGTGCTGGAGCTGGCCCAGGCGGCTGGGCAGCTATAAATAGGGCTGGGGCACACGTGGGTCCTGCGGCTGCAGGGCATGGGATGGGTGTGGGGCTGCAGCCATGTTCTGGGGGAGGGCACAGGGGTTTGGGATCTTCTGGGGTTGGGGATTTGGGATCTCCTGGGAATGGCGTTGCGGGGAATCAATCCCCCCCAACCTCAGAGCCGTGGCGCTGGAGGATGAGATGGGGCATGCAGGGACTGTGTGAGGCAGCCCAGGCCCAGCACCATGACATCAGGGCACTAATTACAGATGCTGCCCGGGATAATTACAGAGCTGGGGTAGGGCAGGGCTCAGCCTGATGCTGGCCCATTTATCACCGGCCCCCACCGGGCATCGTCCCACAGCAGCCCCATAGCAAGGATCTCAGGGCACAGACCCTCACCCCGAGGATCCCATAGTGATCGGAGTCAGCTGGGAGCGTTTTGGGGTTCAGCTTGGCCCTGGCATGCAGAGCTATGGGGTGGGAGCAGCCTGAGGAGGGGGCAAAGTCCTGGGGCTGGAGGAGGAGGTGTGATGCAGAGGGGTCAGGATGGGGTGTCCCCACAGCACTTTGCTCCATGATGTCAGCCCTGCCAGCAGGGCTTTGTTTGCTGCACTCCCCTCTGTGTTTGCACCCGCCCTGCCACAGTCACGGGGCAGTGCTGCAGCTGTAATTACCCTTCGATTTTGGGGGTGCTCAGCACCCCGCAGGCAGTGGAGCTGAGCCATCGGGGTGAGGTGCTGAAGCACGCTGCTGGGCTGGGGCTGGGCCATGGGGGGACCTGGGGCAGCCCCCTCCCCATAGAGCAGGGCTGGGGGGTCATACCCTGGGCTGGGGGTCAGGGCAGTGCGGAGAGCTTTGGGGAGCGTGGCCAAGCAGTGCAGCTCTGGGTGCGCAGTGCTCGTGATGAGCTCATCGATTTTTCCGTGAGCTTGGGAAGGGCGGCAGTTCCCAGCATCCATGGGAACAGAGCTGGGGGGGGGGG